>NW_020956326.1:2439-99320 GCF_003031625.1 Empidonax traillii | reverse complement strand
GATTTGCATTTGCAGCTGGTTCTGCACAGCAAGGGAGGCAAAATCCCTGGATCTCCTCTGAAATCCCTGGATCTCCTCTGAAATCCCTGGATCTCCTCTGAAATCCCTGGATCTCCTCTGAAATCCCTGGATCTCCTCTGAAATGTGTCCCTGGAGAAGAGTGAAAGAGGATCCACAGTGAAAGCTGCCTCTGTTGGTGATGATCAACCTGGCTGGTGTGTCACGGAATCACAGACTGGTTTGGCTTGGAGGGGACCTTAAAGCTCATCTACTCCATGGCCAGGGACATCTTCCTTCATGTAGATGATTAGAAGGACGAACCAGCTGTCCCAGGAGGGAACTGGGCTAATCCAGCCCCCAGGAACCCTGGCAGGACACAGAGTTCAGGCCAGACTTCTCCTTTAGGCCTTCACCCATCCTGCTTCAAACCCAGCAGCTTCTTCACGTGGAGGGTCCAGTGTGTTTGTCTTTCCACGTTCCCACCTTCCCCTTCCTGCTGAATTGTAATGAGATGCAAACCCAGCCCATCTGGACTGGGTTTTTTTCCTCAGTTATCGGCCCTGGGAGACAAAAGAAGGGCAGGGAATGACTCCAACCTGTGAATTTTCACAGCTAAAGGGTGTGTGGGTGTTCTTGAAACATCCTCTGCCCCATCTCCATCTTCACAAGGACCCGGCTGTGGATCCACCACGCTGGTGCTTCCACCAGGGAAAGGGATTTTAAAGCTTTCCCTGAAATCATCCCGTCGTTTTCTCACATGGAATCAGCTCCCTTGGAACCTGCAGGCTCTGGACTTTCCACGGGGGAAGGACCCTCACGTGGCCACTCGTGGGTTGCTCGTGTGCCCAAAGCAAATTGCAGCTCTTTTATCAGAAAATTGGGGTTTTTTTTGGGGGGGGGGGGGATTTTTTAGGCTCTGCCTCGGTGGATCCAAGCAGTGAGTGGCTGGAAATCCTGCATGGAGCAGGAGTTTTTCCTGGGATCTGGGGAGTTGGGGCCAGTGTTCTCCATCTGTTCCAGCGCCGCTGCCAAGTTAAACTTCTGCGCTGCAGATTTCACGGAGGGGAGAAAAGAGCCACAAAAAAACCCACCAAACCACCCAAAACCCAACAAAATAAGGTTTGAAAATGGGAGAAGTTTGAATGGAAAAGACAAGGACGTGGGGCTGGAGCAGAGGGATGGGGTGGGATATTCCCATTTCCACGCAGGGAGACTCCCCACCTTTCTGGAGCGAGGGCTGGGAGTGCCACCAACCCACCTGAGGGCAGCAAAGAAAGGTGTTTGTAATCCCTGCAATGGAGGGATCACCTTTCTCCTGGCAGGAGAAAGAGGCAAATTTTCCTTCTAAATGAGGCAGCTCCCGTGTCAAAAGTTCCACAGCTCGATCCCACCCCACTCGCTGCACGGCTTTTCCTTTTTTTTTTTTTTTAATTTCCCTCCTTTTTATGAATAAAAATCTTCATAAATGTCTTTAAAAAATGAATTTTTTTTTTCTTTTTTTTTGAAGCAGCAGACTCGCCTGGCTTTGATCTGTGCTTGCCTGGGCTCAGCTCAGCCTCTCCCCCCCACCCCCCACCCCCACTTCCTCTGCCTGCCAAGCTTGAAATAAAAATAAAAAAGAATAAAAATAATAATAATAATAAAAAAGAGAGAGTTCCTTTCCTTTCAGGTCGAAAGAAAAGTGTGGGGTTTTTTTTTTTGAGCCATCTTGGCTGTCGGGGCTGTGTGTTCTACATCACAGGCTGAAACAATTTCCCTGTGGTTTCCCCCTCCTTGGTGGAGTCGAATTCCTAGAAAACAAAAGGAATGTTGCAACCCTGGTCCCAGGCTGGAGGAGGGCTGGAATTCTTACACATACATGGGCTGAGAGCAGCCTGAGAGGGCACCTTGGGCTCAGTCCTGCCCCTCTATCCCAAATCCTCATCCCAATTCCCACCCTAACTGGATGTAATTCCTTCCCGTGTAGGATTTGGGAAGGTTTCCCCGGCCCTGGGGGGTTCCAGGTGGGTGGTGGGGATTTAATCAGCTCTGTTGGTCCCTTTTTTCCAGCCCTGAGGTCGCTTTGGATCTTCCTGACCCATCCAGAGGTCTCCATGTGGATCCCACCTGCTCCTGCCTGAACAGCCCCTGCCTGGGAACCTGAAGTCTTGGGATGGGCTCAGGGTCTCATCCAGGTGAATCCATGGATGGAGAGCCAAGGATTCTCCCCTGGCACAGTTTCCATCCCCTGGAAGTGTCCAAGACTCCAACCTGGAGCGACCTGGGCTGGTGGAACGAGATGATCCTTAAAGGTCCCTTCCAATCCAAACCATCCCAAATTCCCATCTCTCCTTGTACTCAGAACATCAAAGAATCCCAGATTGGTTTGGGTTGGGAGAAACCTTAAAGCTCATCCCATTCCACCCCCTGACCCGGGCAGGGACACCTCCCACTATCCCAGGGTGCTCCAACCTGGCCTGGGACACTCCCAGGGATGGAGCATCCTCTGGAAAATCCATCCCAGCATCCTCCCCACCCTCCCAGGGAGGAATTCCTTCCCAATATCCCATCTAAATTTCTTCTCTTTCACTTTGAAGCCATTCCCTGTGTCCTGTCCCTCCATCCCTTGTCCCCAGTCCCTCTCCAGCTCTCCTGGAGCCCTTTTAGGCCCTGGAAGGAGCTCTCAGGTCTCCCTGGATCCTTCTCTTCTCCAACCTGGCTCTTTTTCTCCACCTTGTAAAATTGCAGGTCGGGCTTTTCCCTCTCAAAACGACATTTCAGGAGCTTGAATAAATTAAATAATTGAAAATTAATCAACCACTTACCCCCGAAACCAAACGTGGGTGGCCTAAAATGGAATCAGTTGTTCATGTCAGGCTAAAATGTTCCTCAGATCACCCCCGAAATGGCTCTTCCTGGCTCTTCATTTTCCAGTTTGCTCAGTGCAGCCAAAAAAAAAAAAAAAAATTAAAATCAATTAATTACATAGTTCTATTCTGAGCAGATAATTAATAACAATTAATTACCAGCACTTTCCCACTGCTCTTCACATCTTAGAAGTGAAACTCTTCACGGGCAGTTTTATCTCCCTGAACTAAGGTGGGTTTAAGGTCCTGTAAAACAGGCAGTGAGTGACCTCAAACCCGGTGCAGTTGGTTTAGGGTCTGTATCTCCTTGGGCTCTGGGAGGTGGTGACAGAGCTGCATTCCCTGCCAGGAATGAGGTTTTTTTTTTCCCGGGGGGAAAAAAAAAAGCAGCTCTGCCTTTTCCCTGCTCTTAATTAGGCCGAGCATCATCCTGACCCCCTCTAAAACCCGCGGGGGGTCGATGGGGAAGAGCCACGAGAACAAAGGAGAAGGGATGCCAGCTCTGGAATTCCTGCCCCCTCTGGGAATTCAGGATTTGAGGATTTGGGGATTTAAACCCTCCCGGGTGCTGGGAGAGGGTAAAGAGGGGGCTGAGATCAGGCCAGAGGGAGAGATGGGGATACCTCCCTAAACCCCCCCCCTTTGGGGCAGGAGCTTCTTTGACCCAAAAAACCAGCAGGATTTGGGTTTTCCAGGGGGAATTCTGGCTCGCTGGAGGCTCCCACCTTCCGGGAAAAGCTGTGGCACGGAGCAGAGAGGAGGAGGGCCATGTGCATTTTATTAGATATTATTTAAAGAAAAGCCATCCCTCCACGATTCCTAAAGCAAAGAGGCAGAGGGAAGTATTTTTGGTTGGGTTTTTCTTTTTGGTTTTCATGTTTTTTTTTTTGGTTTTAGGTGGGTTTTTTTGGAGGGGGGGGGAGGAAAAGAGTGGAATTAAAGTCACAGATGACCAAGTTCTCCCTTAGAAGACAGGTTTCATATCACCACTGTGCTTTTATTTCCTTTTTTATTTATTTTTTGGATGTATCTATTTTGAGAAAACGCTTTTTTAACTTCCAAGCTTTTCCTCCTCTGGAGCCAAGGTGGCTTTTGAGCCTGAAGGTGCTTGGGCTGGGTCACCTACTCAAGTATCCACCTTTCCTTAATTTCACGTGAGTTCCACTTAAAAATCCAGGGAAATGATCAGCAAGAAAAGTGTTTCTTTCACTCGATTTTTATTTAATTTAATTTTTTTTTTTTTTTTGCTGTGACACCCCCTCACCTTCCAACCCCACGAAACGAGGGGCCAAATTAAAACCGAATTATCCCCCCCCCAACCCTTTTGATGTGAAGCCACTGTCACTAATGCCTTCCCGCCGCTCCAGCCTAAATTTGGGACAAGCTTGGACTGAAAAGCCTCCCCTAATGATCTGCCCCGGGACTAGGGGAGGTGATAATCACGTCTGCACTCGGGCTTTGCTAAACCCAACCTCTCTCTCTCTCTCTCCCCCCTTCCCCAACCCCAAGCCCCTCCTTGAAGTTAAAAACTTTTGGCTCAAGAATGCGGTTGGGTTGTTCCTCCCCGCTACTCCCACTCCTCCTGCACCCCTTTCCCCGCTCGGGGCCCTCCCCCTTTGGCCAATTTGGATGAGGCTGTACCTTTTCTTCTCCTCTCCCCTTCAAGAGTGAGGGGGTTTTTATTCCCCTTCTTTTCTGCCCCCCCCCCCATCCCCATCTCCCCCCAAAGATCTCCCACTTTTAAACAAAGGAGCTCTGGGCACATCACCCGTTCCAGGACGTAAAGGTATTTAAAACACTCTTTTCACACTTCAAGCCAGAGGCTGCTGCTGCTGCCACAGCTGGTTTCTTTCTCTTTTATCTTTTATCTTTTATCCTTTTCACTGGGGGGGTGGGTTTCGCACAGTTGGGTGGGGTTTTTTAAAATTATTTTTATTTTTATTTATTTAATTGTAATCGATTTAATTCACCTCGCCTCGGAAATGTTTCCCCAAGCCGATTTAAAACCCGATTTAGCGGGCTGGTTCTCTTCTGCATCGCTTTCTCAGGGGGTCGTTTCGTGCAAAGTGGTGGTGGTGGGGGGGCTCGATGGGAATTTCTCAGGGCTGAAAATAACTTTGGAGCCTTTTTTTTTATTATTTATTTTTTTCTATGTCGTTTCCATTGTTATTTAAATTTTAACTCTCTCGCCGGTGTAAACGGCTTTTCCACGGGCGCTCTCAGGGGGTCGCGGATCGATAATTCCTCAGCATTCCCAGCTCTCCGGGAGGAAATGGAAGCAGCTGGACTTTCTTCCCCTGAAATTTCTGCAGCTCAAAGCTTCATTTATGCTTTTTCCCCACTTTTTTTTTTTTTTTTCCGCTCCCCCCTCCCCTCATCTGTCCCGTACCTCTGCTAAGAGGGAACGCTCTCCCTTTTGTGTCGCTGGGATAACCCGGACCCCAGTCAGGAGAAATCAAGAGTTTTCAGGGCTGCAGGAAGGGCAGTTTCTTTGTCTCCCAGCCCTGCCTTTCCCCTTCCCACTCTCCCTCTCATTCACTGAAATATTAGAGCCTGGAAAGGAAAAAAAAAAAAAAAAAAAAAAAAAGAATTCCTTGCCCTCTCGAGCTGAGGAAAGCAGGGAGGGAAATGCGATTTTAATTCTTTTTTTTTTGGTTGGAATAATTTTTCTTTTTTAATAACTTTTTTTTAATGGTTCGGACACATTTTCTGTCTTGTCTGGGTTGATTTTATTTTATTTTATTTTTTTTTCCCGAGGCTGGGCTGGAACGGGAAAGCTGCTGTGGGAAAGCAGGGGGGGACAGTTGGGATGGGGGGGAATCGGGGGCCCCTTTCCCTCCCCGATGCTGCTCCCGGGGCCTCTCACAGCTCCACATTGTTTCCACTCCGGGCTGGAGAAGGCAGATCCAGGAGCATTTGCCTCCCTGAAAGACCAGATTTCTTTTTTTTTGGGGGGGGGGGGTCTCGAGGTGAGAGCTGCATCCTGACCCTGCTGCCAGGCAGGAGGAGGAAGGATGGGATCCCCACCCCGCTTCCCCACGGGGAGATTGGGGAATTAGGGAGGTGATGGAGATGAGAGGGAGGAGAAAGGGGGTGCAGAGTGGGGAGTGGGACCCCCTTTACAGAGCTTTCTCCTTGGGGTTTTCTCCTTACTCCCCTCCCTGTGCTCCCCACAACCCACAGCAGCCCCCCCAGTGGTCACCCCAGGGAGTCACCGAATGTCCCCGTGGGCCCTGGGAGGTGGCTGGGGGGTGGTCAGTGCTGTGCCAGGGCCTGCACCCCTTGCCAGGGCTGTTCTCCTTCACCCCAGAGCCCCCCCAGAGCCAGGATGGCTGTCAGGACTAAGCCCACCCTGGGCTCCCTCTCCCCTTCTCTGCCCACAGGCACCCCCTGCCATGCCCCTCTTTTCCCAGGAAGGGGTTTGCTGATGGCAAAAAGCCTCTTGGGGGCTGAAGACCTGCCCTGGTGTGGTTTGGGGCCAGCCCCTGGATCTGGCTCCTGCCCAGCTGTGTCCATCTCCCAGGATCTGGAGCTTGGGCAGGCTGTGCTCGTTGCAAGCTTTTTCCACAGCCAGAGGGGCGAGGGGTCTCCTTCCTGCCTCCCTTGGCCAACTGCCCCCCTCCACAGAGGCTTTGGACCTCCTCCTCATGCTTCTCAGCTGCCTGTCCCAGCTCAGGAGCTCTTCTCCATCCCTCCAGCATGTCCACCTTCCCCTCTGTCCCTTCTTCCCTCTTAGCTTGAGGCATCTTCATTCCCCGCTCCCAGCTCGTGGTTTTCCATCCCCCTCCAGCCCACCACGGTGTGCATGTCCCTCTGATGGGTTTCCCAGCAGACCATTCCCCTCAGCCAGCCAGAATGATCCCAGAGGTTGTTTTCCAGCAGTTGGAAATGGATCTCCAAGCCATGGCCTGTCTGGAGTCCAGTGGAGTCAAACAGAGTTGGGAAGATTGTCCATAAATGGGACCTGCTCTTTCCTGAAGTTCTCCCCTTGCTCGGTGGGCTTTTCCCACTCTGGGTTGCTCCACCAGGAGGGGCAGGAAAAATTATCTGGGAGACTCTTGGACATCTCCTTTGGTCTCCAGCTCTGGGGGAGGAGGAGGACTTGGCTCTGTGGTGATTGGGAACAGCAGGAGCCAAACAGGCTGTGACTGCGCCACCCCACAGCCTCGAGTGGGACAATTTTTAAGAGTGTGTGAAAGCCCTCTGAGAACTCCTCTCCTGTTTTTTCTCTCCCCTCTTTCCCCCACAGAACGGGAAGGGCAAGGACTGCCCCTCGGCGCTCAGGGGCCGCCACCACCGCCATCCATCCTCGGCCGGGGCAGCAGGGAGAGACCCTCACGGCTGGGAGAAGCTTCAGGGGAGGGGACTCGAGGGGGTCTGGGCCGTCATGGGGGTTCTGTGGCTGGCCAGGCTGGTGCTGGTGCTGGGCTGGACGGCCGTGATGTGCCCACAGCGAGCCCGGGCGCAGTTTGAGGGGGACCTGCAGACCGACAGATTCGGGGGCTACGAGGAGAGGCCGCCCAGCAGGGTGAGGAGGAGAGGCCAAGACTCTCTGCGAGGGTGAGTTTGGTGTCCTCGGTTGTTGTCGGGTCGTGGAGCTGGGCTGGTGGAATCGCCTTTCCCCCGAGCTCGGGAAGGAGCTGGATCAGCCCCCGCCATGGAGGGGCCCGTGGGAGCAGAGCTGGGCACTGAGCTCTGCCTGGGGGTCACAGCACCTCGAGGTTCATCTGCAGAGACCGTGAAGAGCCACCCACACCCACCTGCTGGTGGGAGGGATCCTGGTCTTTGTCTTCCCTGGGAGGGTGGGGAGGCACTGGCACAGGTTGTCCCATCCCTGGGAGTGTCCAAGGCCAGGCTGGAGCAACCTGGGCTGGTGGGAGGTGTCCCTGCCCGTGGCAGGGGGTGGCACTGGATGATCTTTAAGGTCCCTTCCCACCCAAACCACGTGGAGTGATGGCTGGGACTGGGTTTTCCACATCACTGGCAGGGATGTTGTCGCCTCGGGATTTGCCCCTGGAGTTGCCTTTGGCTCTGCTGCTGCTGGCTGGGGGCTGGACTGGGAGGTTGTTGAGTGTTTCTGGGGGGAAGGTGTCCCTCAGTCCCTCGTGGTGCCCCGTGGGCTCATCTGGGGACGAATCAGTTCGAGAACCCGTTTTTCCACCTGAGGAGGGAGACAGGGCTCAGCCAGAGGCTCCCTGTGCTGGAGCCGGGCTGCGTTTCCTGCTCTCAAGATGGTTCCTGGCCCCGGTGTGGACTCTGGGTTATTTTAAGTCCGTCTGGCCGCAGTTCTTGGAAAGTGTTCCTGTGTCAGTGGGCAGGGCCGGAGCGGAACGTGATCCACGCGCGGGGCCCGGGCCGTGCCAGAGCCCTCGGCTCTCGCCGGGAATGTGGCTTGAACGGGCTGGAGAGCTGAGCTTTGAGCCCAGACAGGCAAATGTGCCGTGGTTTGGGCTGCAGTTTGGAGCTCAGGGCCTGGCCCCGCTGCAGGGAATCTGCTCCCGGAATCCCGACGCGCGTGGCCTCCCCTTCCCCTTCCCGACTCGGGGAAGGTGGAAAACCGCCCTCCTGGGATTTGGGCTTCTCAAAAGCAGCTCCCCAGAGCAGCCCTTTGCTCACTCCCAGGCTGGGGACACCCCTGTGTCTGCCCCATTACTTTTGCTGCTCTCCTCATCCCTCGGAGGAAACATCCCCAAAACCTTCCCGGCTGCGGATGTTGGAGCCGATCGTCTCCAGAGGTCCCTTCAAGCCCAGCCCTCCCACGGGTCTGGGACTAAAGGCAGGGAAGGCTGTGGCTTGAAAAGGATGGTTTTAGCAGATCCAGGGGCTCTGGTTCAGCCTGGGGCTGCGTGTGGCTGATTCCCGAGCTCGGGGTGGGGGTGGGAAGGACGGGAAGGAGTTGCTGTGGGCATGGATAATGTTGTCTCACACCGCCCTGCGAAGAAAAAGGGAGGGCAGAGCAGGGAAAGAAATGTTTCCATTGCTCACAGCACCCAAAAGAAAAGGTCACTGGTGCCCAGTTGCTCTTCTTTTGGCCCTGGTTCCAAAAAAAATTATTTACAGCTTAAAACCCCTTTTGATTTCTGGCGAGTCTGAAGAGTCCAAATCCCAAGCGGGCTTTAAAAAACCAAGGCCAGACTCCCAAGCCAGAAATTACTTCTGAAACAGCAGACACGGACTGAAATTTTAAGTAAAACAACACCAAACGATTGGTTGGGTAAGTGCTCAGTGGCCACACAGCCCTGTCTGGCTCCCAGTCCCCTGCAGGGAGCTGAGGAACCACACTCCTCCCTCCTCCCCTTCCCCTCCTGCTTTCCTCATGCCCTGTGGAGCAGGAGGAAAAGAAAAAAAAAAAAAAAAAGAAAAAAACCCCACTGGGATAAGTGCAAGGTCTGTGTGAGGAAGTCTGTGCAGCTCTGATTTGAGCCAACTGAAGATGCATTGTTTTCCTGGCCCTCGGGATTGTTCGTGGTGGGCAACGCAGGGGGAGCTGGCAAAGCTTGGAGCGGCTGGAGCTCCTGCCCCAGGCACTTCCCATGCTCCCTGGCGAGTGACCCCGATGTTTTTGTGGCCCCAACTCAGGATTTCCAGCCCCTCAGCGATCCCTCTCTTTAAAAATCCCTGTTTTCCAAGGGAGGGGACATCACTTGTGATGAGAAACCTGTTGAGTTTTAAATAACTTTCTGCTGGGCTTAGAGAGCACCTACAGGTGGGTCTGGCAGCCAGGGAGAGCCATCTCCTGCAGAGCCAAAAATCCCAGGGATTTTTTGCTCTGGAATCCCCCAAACTGTGCTGATCCCTTGTCCTTCTGCTCTTGACTTGGAACCGAATGCAGGGAGTTGAAGCTGTGGCAGATCAACATCAACACCGGACTTGGTGATCAATTAACACCCATGGAAATACCCAAAATTTCCTGTCATTGAGCTCAGGGTAAGAAGCTGCTCTCCAGTAACTCCACTGTGCCCATGACAAGTTCTTGCTGGTTTTTTGGGCTCCACGAGGGCAGTTGTAGATGATGAATTGTTGATAAAAGAGGCCCCAGCAGTTCAGGCCGAAAGGTTGTGTGTGTTTTTGCTGGAAATCTATTTATTTGGAGCTCAGTTCCCATCCCACCACCCCCCACCCCCCTTCAAAAAAAGGGGGCAAAAAGTATGAAATAAATGCAAAGCATGGCCCAAACACAAAACAAACCAGTGCTTTTACAAATAACCATTAATAAAGCAACGTGGAGCAATAAATAAATCGGGGCCAAAGCCACCATTTAATCTGCCCTTGAACTCATTAGAGGAGGGACAACTCGAAGTGAGCGTCTCCTGAAGGGAACAGCCCTGACAAATCCATTTACGAGGCAGGATTTGAATGGGATTATTAGTTTAATGAACTCCTGAACAGTTTCCAAGAGCAGGAATGTGTCGAACAAAGGGGAAAGCAAAGATGATTAGTCTGCAGCCAGCTGAGCTCTTTGCTGGCACCACGATTTCCTGTGAGTTCCTGCCTGCCTGTTTTTTCAGGGGAGGATAAAGGCTCAGCTCTGGCCTGACTTTAAACACAACTAATTATGTCAAGCCCATTAATTATGAAATGGCCACTGCAATTGAGAAGATGGATGGGGAGAGGAGGTTTGGGGAGGCATTTGCTGGGCCTCTTCTGATGGAAGCTCTGGCTGATGGGAAGGGATTGAGGTGTCTGAACCCACGAGGAGTTTCCAAACTGCAGCTTTTGGACACCTCCTGGTTTTCCAGCTCAACCCCCGGGGAATGGAGAGGGGAGGAAGTGCAGAACAGGAGCTGAGGGGTGTGGGGTGGACTCTCCATCCCCTCCCTGAGCAGTGGAGAGGGAAAGTTGGGAATTCTGGGCACCAGCTTAAACTGGAGCTGGCTTTGGGATGATGTTTAAATCAAGGATGTACCTGAGAAAGGTACCTGAGATGTTCACAGGTGATTTCCAGCAGCATTTGCCTCCAAGTCCACCCCTGAGGCTGCAATCTCAGCCCAGGAATCCCAAAGAGGTTTTTTTTTTTGGGGAGCTCCGGCCTCACCATCGCCCGCCCGGTTGTGCCTTGGCAGGGGCAGGGGGGGGGTGGATTTGACGGAGTGTTTTGCTTGAAACACTTGGAGAAGAAGGAATTTGGGCTTGCTCACTTGCCTGACTCCCATCTGGGGCCTGGGGGGAGAAAAAAAAAAAAGCAAATGAGGGTTTTATGAACTCAGCCTGAGCTCCCCAAAACGGAGCCGTGGAGTTTCCTGCCCTGGAACTGGGACTTCTCCTCACCAAGGGGGGAACCTGAAAGAGGGAGGTGAAGTGGTGGCATCTCTGCCCTTGTCAAGAGACCCCAACTGGCCCAGGGAACCATCTCTCAGTGCAGTTGGACCCTCTGAGCTCAGGCTCCTTTGAATAGGGAATGTCTCGGAGAGCGGTGCCCAGAGATGGGAATTCCACCCGGGAATTCCACCTGACAGGACCAAGCTTTAGGTTGGAGCAGGGAGGGAAAGGAAGGATGGCTGTGATTAATAAGGAAAAGGCTCTCTATACTCAGGTAGCAGATATCCATCCATCCATCCATCCATCCATCCATCCATCCATCCATCCATCCATCCATCCATACTTTTTCCAGGCGGAAGGCGATGAGTCAGGAACAGCATTTGCTGGACCTCTGAGCGCTTCAAGCAAAGCTAATTCCAGATTTACAGCCCAGGGAGTCTCAGCCACTGGAAAAGGGTCTCTCCACTTGATGAGAAGAGCAGGAAATTGTCCCACAGCAAGGAATTCTTCCTGAATTAATGTGTTGAATGAGGCCAGCGAGGAGGAGGAGGAGGAGGATGCAGGAGCAGCCAGGCCAGCAAACCCCTGAGCAGATCAGAACATCTCTGAGAGTCCCCCACTCCTCCCCTCCCAACCCTGGCAATCCACCAAATTTCATTCATTTCTGTCTTCCTGTAATTTAAGGAGTGGAAATACCACTTTGCAAGGCTTGGTGACCACTGAGGTGCATTGATTGCCCGTGACAGGGGAGACAAATCCTGGGCTGCTGCTCCTGCTGTCTGGAAAACTCCCACTCCCTGCAGCCAGGGGTTCATTAGCTGTGGGAGGGGAAGTGCTTATTCCACCAATTAGTGACTGGGCTGAGCTTTCTGGGGAGGATTTGGGGAGTTCTCTCCAGCTGGGAGTTGTCCCCCGTGGCTGGAGCAGTGGGGCAAAGCCCTGCGTGTGTTTGTGTTGGGCGAGCAGGAAACTCGGGGTGACTTGACTTGGGTGACTTCGGGGTGATGTGGACTATTTTTTTGGGGTGGAATCTGAGCCTGGGGAGTCCCACCTTTAACAACAGCTCCGGTCCTGCTGGAGTCACACTTGGCCTCCGAGGAAAACTGGTGGGGCTGAGCCCTTTTCAGCTCCTTGCTCAGCCCATAAACAACCACTCCAGGCTGATTTTTCCAGCAGCCACTCGTGCCCTGTGCCCACAGCAGGGCTGCCACCCCCAGCCCGTGGGCAGTCCTGTGGTGTGGAACATCTCCCAACCCAGTGTGGATTTGGGAGGAGGGCTCCTCTCGCATCCCACGGCCACAGCTCTGCTCTTTTCCCCTGGTTTCGTGGTTTGTTTTGTTTTGTTTTGTTTTGTTTTGTTTTGTTTCCCTTGGCCTTTCCCACCTCTCCGATGGAGGCGCTTGCCAGAGGGCAGCATTTGGTGCCACCATTGAAATTCCTGCTTATCTCCCCAATCCCATTGTTTGTTTGAAGTGGGTGAAGAGGATGGGAAAGGGCCAGTGTTGCTTTTCCCTCTGTCCTCCCTTAGCACCTCGTTTGTTCCCCTCTTTTCAGTCGTTCTTTTCAGCAGCCCAGCCCTCCCAGCCTTTTCAGGGATGATCCAAGGCCTGGTTTTGCACCACTCGAACCAGGGGCTGGACCACCAGTGGGTCCTTTGCCAGAAAACGTTGCTGGGAAGAACCAGGGTTCTGACATCCAAAGGAAAATCCTGTGGGAATTGCCACCACAAGCATGGAAAAATGCTCCTGGAGTGCATCCACTCTGGATAAACCCCCCTCGGTAGCAAGGAAGCAAAGCTGAGAGTGAGGAGGGTTATAAAACCCTCTTGATTTTTTAAAATTTGGGACCGAGTGTTACATCCCCATCCCTGGAAGTGTCCAAGGAGCACCCTGGGATAGTGGGGAGTGTCCCTGCCCGTGGCAGGAGGTGGCACTGGGTGATTTTTAGGATCCCTCCCAACCCAAACCGTCCCAGGACTCCACAATTCCATGGCAATCCCTTTTATCCCCCCCCTTCTTGCCGATGGGATTCCAGCTTGCATTTCCCAGCCTGTTCATTTTAAAAGCGCTTTTGTCACAAATCTGCTGAAGATGTTATTTATTTATTTATTTATTTATTTATTTATTTTAATTTTCCCCCTTACAAAACTCCATTCTCCTCGCTGAGTTATTGCTTTGGAATCCAATTCCATTCTCCCTCCAGGTCATTCCTGGGACACCCTATTAATCTCAGCCCATTCAAACTGGATTCTCCCCGTGGTTTGTTTGGAAACTCGGGCTAATTTTTAGCATATGCTCCGAAAGAAAGGGCCAGTCTGGGGAGGAACAATTGGGATCTTGGAGCCTCACCCTTGGTGGAAGGGGGTGCCCAGGACCTCTCCCAGGATCCCTGCACGGAGCTGGGTGGAATCCTTGGCTGAATCTCTTTTAGGAGGAGCTGGGATTTGCCACCAGGGTTAAAAAGACTTCCCTTTTTTATCGATTTCGTTCAACTTCCTTCTGTCTCAAGCCACTGTTTTTTCATTTCCAGGCCCAATGTCTGTGGCTCCAGGTTCCATTCCTACTGCTGTCCCGGCTGGAAAACGCTGCCCGGAGGGAACCAGTGCATTGTCCGTGAGTATCCACGAGAATCTGCAGCCCTGGGAGCTCTGGGAAGGGAGGCACAGCTCACACCTGAGGTGACAGGACGTTCCTCCACCTGCAGGAGCAGATTCCTGGGAGTTCTCTCCCACTCCTGATTAAAGCGGGGTGGCTCCAACCGGTCCCATTTTATGGGATTAAATTGGATTCCCAGCTCGATTTCAGCCCCTGTGCTCCTTGTTCCTGGGCAGTTTGGGTGCCTGCTTAGGGAGATGAGGCTCCTGGCGAAGTTATTTCGGGAGCTGCTTGTTTGGATGGAACATTTCAGCTCCTTGAACCCCACTGAGATGCCCCACACCGCAAACCTGCTGGCAGGAGGTGGGTCCACAAGCAGGAATTCGCACCTCTGAGTGGCCACCCCGGGGCAGGATGATGCTTTGGAATAAATCCCACCTCCCTTCTGGGGGGGTTTTCCTGCCCTGTTTGGGCTCTCAAGCGCTGGCTGGAAAATCAAAGCGCTGGCGGGACCAGCCAGTCCGTGGCGAGAGAAAGGTGGACAAGAGGGTGCCCCCAGCCCCTCCCCTGAGTTATTCCTCTCCCAGGACACGAATTCCCATCCTCCTGGCAGCCAAAGCCCCATGTGGGAGCTCCCACATGGTGCTGATGGCTTCGTCCTTCTCTCCCTCCAGCCATCTGCAGGAATTCCTGCGGTGATGGATTCTGCTCACGGCCCAACATGTGCACGTGCTCCAACGGACAACTCTCCCCCAACTGTGGCTCAGCTGGAGGTAGGAGAACGTCCTGGGGACCCTCCTCCCTCTCCAGGCACTTGTGCTCTCTTAGAAGGGAAAAGGAACTTTCTCTGGGCACTTTCTCTGCTCCTCTGGGCCCTTTTCCCACTGCTGGGAAGGACCTGGGGGTGCTGGTGGAGACTGGATACGAGTCAGTAAGTCCCATAACAGGGGTTGATGGCCACGAGTTGCCGCTTGGGGATGTTCCCATTTGGGATTTTCAGGCATGGATGAGGATTTTCCTGCACTGTAGATCCCTAAATCTGGGCAATTCCACTGGGGGGACCAGTTTCATACTCAGTCCATCCATAACATCCTCAAGCCCACCACAGCCAAAAAAAAAAACAACCCCTGCAAGCAAAAAACCTCGGAGTTTTGTTTTGAGGAGGGTGGGTTTGCTGATGCCCCGTGTAAAATCCAGCAATTAATGGGATTTTATCGAGCCTTTTGAGGTCCCAGACGCAAAAGAGACAACCCAGAAGTGAATTTCCCATTATTTGCCCAGCTGGAGACGAGCTACTGTTAATAAAGTGACTTGCAGGCATCTGATGGAAGGCCAGAGAACTGCCCCCCACCCCAAGCCTCAAAACCACACTCAGGGTGTGACTGGGAGGAGGAAATTCCCGGGATCTGCTCCCAAAGTGCCACGTTTTGTCTCCAGAGATCCCCTGGAAATGCCCCCAAGGAAGCACCGAGGGCCCTGTGGGTGCAGAGAGAGACCTTTGGGAGGGGAAGGTGCTGGAGCCACAGAAATTTCAGGGAGTCTGGAATGAGGGTCCATGTGGAAGCAATCAGGGAGGAATGCGAGGAATGCTGGGAGCAGTGTATACATTTGGGCACAGCCCTGGCATTCCCGGGAGCCTGGGGTGGATTTCCAAGGGGGGAAAGGGGGCGAGGGGAGGGGTGGGTTCCTCTGCAGGGGCTCCAATCTGGGATTCATTTGAGGGGATGTTTGGGGCTGTATTTCTCAGGAATTCTTCAGGGAGGTAAAGCAGACAGGCTGTGCATTCCAGAGGCGAGGAAAGCCACTCTGCCTCTGCTGTGCAGGAGCAAAAAGTTGAGTTTCCTACTCTGGGCAGTAAAGACATTTTAGGGAGTCGTTTTGCAAGTGGCTGTTTAGATGGAGGAGCGTGTGAGGAGAGACAAAACCTGCCTCTGGCACAGCAGCTGAGCCTTCAAAGTCGATTGGAGAACTAATCCAGCCCAATCCAACCATGGGAAAAGTTAAGCAGGGAGAGCTGTCCTTCTCCTCTTCCGACAACTTCAGCCTCTGCTGCCCTGGAAAATCCTGACAAAGCACAACAGGCCTCGGAATTCCTGGTTGAAAGATGGTTCTCCTGCTTTCCAGATCTGCAGGGGGGTGTTGAACAGGGCCAGCCTTGGACAATTCAAGGCTGGACAGGGCTTGGAGCAACCTGGGCTAGTGGGAGGTGTCCCTGCCCGTGGCAGGGGGTGGAACTGGATGGGCTTTAAGGTCCCTCCCCACCCAAACCATTGTGGGAGTCAGTGATAAATCAGATGGTGATGGGACCCCAGGGCTTTTGGGATCGTGGCAGGGGTAAGAAATGGCAGCTGGAACAGCCTTTGCCAATTAGTTGGGAAGTTTCTGGATGAGCATCAGAGCTCTTCTTACATCCAGACCCCGAATTCCTCGCGTCGAACGCGAGGCTTGGGATGTGTAAAGAAGAGTCCTGACAGATGGACAGCTCTGACAGACAGACACTTCCCAGCTCCCCGTGTCTCTGGGCAGCCCTCCCAGCTTTCTGGCTGTAATTGCTTTCCCAGGGCTGACTGATTGAGGTGAGGGCTGCAGGGGAAGCCTGTGCCGGAATCGGGGCCTTTTCCCAGAGAGACCGACCTCATGTCTGACAATCCAGGCCGTGCTTTGAAGCCTCCAGCTCAGTTTTCCTGAAGGATTAAGCTCTTCCCCGTAAATTTGGCCCGATCCCTGGCCAGTGGAGCGGTAGGAAGACGAGGAGACACCGCGACTAATTCAAACCGCGCCGGGATGAAACGCTTGGCGCGTGCGGCGAGCGCGGAGAGCCCCGAGCCCTTCCCCTCCCACCCCTTCCCTCCTCCCACAGCTCCTCTGAACGGGGCAGCAAACGCTTCATTATCCCTGCTGGACTCTCCTGAGTCCCAGCACCCTTTGGACAGGCAGCTCTTCCCTGCTTGGAAGTGGTGTTGGATGCACGGAGAGGACACAGCCCCTGGAGCTGCCAAGGCACGGCCCCCTCCCCTCGCTGGCAGACACGAGCTGGGCTCTCTACATGCCTTTGTTTTTTTTTTTTTTTTAATTTTAATATGTGAAAAACAGTTTTCACATGCCTTGCTCTAACCTCAGGCACTTGCAGTCGGAGTTGTCACATCTCACCAGAGTGGGAATGTGTTGTTCCATGGAGTTTGTAACTCAGTGTTTAGCAGGAAAGCTCATTTTTTTTTTTGTTCTTCTGCTTGGACACCGCATCCCTCCAAAGCTGTGCAGTGATGAAACACTTCAAGCCCAAGAGTGGCTTTGTGTCTACAGCAGGATGAAGCTTCCCAGCTTATTTATTGCTATTGTTTGCCTACAGTGCATTAGTCACATCCAGCGGGTCATAATCCGGGGGGGAAAGCCGAGCTCTCACATGGAGGAATAGATGGGACGTGCTTTTCTTTGCAGATTTCTGCAAAAAAAACCAAAAAACCCACTTGTACCCAATGAATGTCACCAACAAGGTCACTTAGTGGTTGTGAAAGGATGATAAATGTCTTCAAAGTTGGTGGGTTTCCTCCACCAAAGAAATTCTGTGTCGTCCCCCCCCCCCAAACACCTCACGAGGTTTTAATACGGAGGAATTTGAGAAGTGTTTAAAGGGAAGGAGTAATGTGAAATAATAATAGAAAAAGGGTATGAAAACCTTTGAAAAGTGGAGTATCTAAAGGAAAAATTTGTTCAAAGTCAGAGATTACCAAAGAAAGGGAGATATCAGGAATTCTGCCCTCACTCATCATCTCCTGGGCTATGGTTGGACATCCCATAGGAAGGATGAAGCTGGAGATGTTTAATTGGGGTGGATTCCTTAAGGAAGTGAAAGGATGGGTGCCTTTGGATTCTGTGGAGTGAGGGTTGGGATGGATCTCAGGGAAAGGTTCTTCCCCCAGAGGGTGGTGGGCACTGCCCAGGCTCCCCAGGGCAGTGGGCACGGCCCCAAGGCTGCCAGAGCTCCAGGAGGGGTTGGATGATCCTCTCAGGGACAGGGGGGGATTGTTGGGGTGTCCTGATGATCCCTGGGGGTCTCTTCCCGCTCAGGATACTCCAGGATTCCACAGAAATCCTGCTGCATTATTGCTGTGGACGTTTCTGTGTTTGCAGGTGGCAAATCGAGCCCCAACTCCTTAAATAAAGAGGGGGTGGAGAAGGACAAAGCAAAACCCTGGGGAACACATCCAGAACTTTTGGAGAATGCTCTGAGGGGCAGGGGGGGATTGTTGGCAGGGCCAGGAGCTGGACTGGATGATCCCTTGTGGGTCCCTTCCCAAGACATTCCATATTTTAGTCAGTGTGCTTAACCAGAAGGAACCATCCAATTTCAACTCAGTTTTTCCCCAAGTTTTCCCCCATCCACCCCATGGGGAGCTGATTGCTGTCTTGGGATTTTGGGGGGGCAATAGGGGGGATCTCTGGGTGACATTTCCCTGTTTTTCCCTCCCTCCCCCCCCAGTCCAGACCTGCAACGTGAGGTGCATGAACGGGGGCAGCTGCAGCGACGAGTCGTGCCTGTGCCAGAAGGGCTACACGGGGACCTACTGCGGGCAGCGTGAGTGTGGGAACGGCCAGGGAGGGCAGGGAGGGCACAGCTCGGGCACTGATGGGCTCTGGGGTGGCAGCAACTCGTCCCCCTCCCCTCTGGAATCTCCTCCTTATCCCCTCAACAAGCACAGATTTATATCTGTCATATCTACACATATTAGATATCATTGCACTGTAAGAATATATATAATTATATAGATATTTATTAGAAACTCACTATAAGTATATATTAGATATAAATTCACTATAACTTTAAATGTATTAGGTATAAATTAATTATAAATATATGATACAAATTCACTTTAAGTATAAAAATATAAATTATACATAATATAAATATATTGGTATATTAGTTACAATTCCTCTGTAAACAGCATTTTCTTTGGGAAAGGGCTGTTATAGCTGTAAATATACTAAATATAATTTCACTATAAATATATATATATTAATCTCACAGTGAATATATATTAAACACTCACTGTAAGTATAAATACATATACACACAAATAGATACAATATGAAAGTGCAAATGTATATTAATAACCAGATAATTTAGATGTTTAATAATACTGCATTTTTAATAATGCAATAATTTAATATTAATTGCAATAGCTATTAACATAATAAAATTTGCACTTTAAACCATATATTTATACTACAACAATGATACTATCATATATTATAATAATAAATATATTATATTTATACCATAGTATTATTATTTATAGAACATACAATTGCATCTTATCATTTATCCAATTGAATAATACTTTAAGTGCATTTATTCAGAATACAATTCTTTATTAATTTCTATTTATTATTTCTATTAATAAGTTCTATTTATTATTATTCCTATTCTTAATACATTATTTAATACTACATTTTAATAAGCATTCAGTTTAATGAGCAACCACGAGCGACGACTTGGAGGGAGAGAATCTCTGATCAATCAGAACTTCCCAGGCAAATTCCCAATCCCTGGATCAATGTGGGAACCCCCCGAAGTCCTCAGTGAAGCCAAGGAGGGCTTTTAAAAGCTGGACAATTCCCCCCCCACCACCACATTCCCCCAAAACTTCCCCTCAGCTCCCACTGGAGCCGAAACTTTCCCGAAAGTCCAAGCGGAGCCAGAGGCACCAGATGGAAAATTTCACCCCAAACGGCCAAATCCTTGGGAAAATTCTGAGTAACAGCAACTTGGCCCGGAGCGTGCAGGGAGCCCGGGGTTACGTGCAGCTCCCGGCTCCACCTGGAATGTCCTTGGGAGAGGGTTCAGATGCTGGCAGGACATCACTGGGAGGGTGGGAACGACGGAGAGTCGCGCTGGCAGAATCCCAAAGGAGCACATTCCGGCTGCCTCGGCTCTGGGATGGGCTGGGATTCGGGATCAGGCACTACCTGGGCCCTGGGCTGGGCACAAAGCAGCTGAGGGCTGTCCCCTGCAGGGCCAGGAGTCCTGATCCTCGTGGGTCGCTTCCAACTCGGGATATTCCAGGATTCCAGGATTCTAATCACCAACCTACTCCTTTGACTCCCAGGTTTTTTTGGGGGGTTTTTTTGCAGGTCTGATTTTAAGCCAGTGAATTTTTAAAGTCCATGTGCTGCTCAGACTGGTCCTTCCCTGCTCTGGGGACGTTGGGATTAAATTCCTGACTCGTCTCCCGTTCCTCCCTTTCCCCCCCCCCCCGTCATTCCTTAAACCTTTTCCCGGCTGCGTTTGCCCCGTTCGCACCAATCCATCCCCTGACCTTGACACTTAAATCCCTGAATGAACCGAGATTCCAGAGCTCAGGAAATCCTCTCAAGTGAAACGAGAGTTTATAGCCCTGTCATAAACGGGCTCGTTCAGGAACGGGGATGGAATTTTCCAAGGGGGGGATAAAAAGAACCCCAAAATAACAACCCAACCCCAAAAACCCCCTCAGAGTTTTCCCAGCGCGGAGGAGGAGGCTGGAGGTGACGCTGCAAGTCCTGATGTGCCTGGGGGGGGTTCGCCAGGAGCGAAAAAAAAAAAAATAATCATGGATTTCTCCCTCTTTTTTTTTCCCCCCCCCTTCCAGCTGTCTGCGAGAACGGCTGCCAGAACGGCGGGAGGTGCATCGGGCCCAACCGCTGCGCCTGCGTCTACGGATTCACCGGCCCCCAGTGCGAGAGAGGTAAGGGACACGCCGGGGTTGCTCAGATTGTCACAGCAGGAGGTGTGTGTTGAAACCTGTGCGTTAAAGGTGCTCGGTTTGTGGGAATTTCTGCCCAAACGACGAGTTCGGGTCCGAAAGCGTTTCGTGGTTTGCGGGGTGAGAAGTCCCCGCTCCCTGTGGTGTCTCTGGACGCTCCTCTCCGTGGTTTGTTTTTTGTCAAGTGTCGCTGCTGAGAACAAAAAGGGTGTTTTGCTCTTGGGCACGTCCCTCTTTCTTGTCTTGGTGAGCGTAGAAATGCCAGGAAGCTCCTCCCGAAGAGAAGGGGACACCGTCGGTCCCTTCCTGATCCCTGAGGGAGAGGGAAAGGAACATAAACCCAAATGTTTAAATGTGTCAGGGGGGGAAAGCAGGTTTAGATATTGGGAAGGAATTCCTGGCTGTGATGGGGGGTGAGGCCCTGGCACAGGCTGCCCAGAGAAATTGTGGATGTCTCTTCCCTGGAAGTGTCCAAGGCCAGGTTGGAGCAACCTGGGATAGTGGGAGATGTCCCTGCCCATGGCAGGGGGTGGGACTGGATGAGCTTTGAAGTCCCTCTCAACCCAAACCAGTCTGGGATTCCCTGATTTTATGATGGGATGACCCCACTGGGCAGCCAAACACCCAATCCTACATCTCTCCCACTCCCCTCTCCCTTGGGATGGGCAGAAAGCAGATGGAAGTCAGGCAGGGACATGGATGGGGATGGCATCCCCATTTTAATAAGGAGAGCAAAAGCTGTGTGTGGGAGCACAGGAAAATAAGAACTGATCCACCCCATCCCATCAGTGGAATGATATCCAGCCAATTCCTGGGAAACAGCACCTGTAACCACGGCTTGGGAAGGCAAAACCTCAAGGGAAGGAGGAGGAAGGGGGGAGATAAGAGCTTGCATCAGGTTTTCTTGTGAGCCTGACGTCCTGTGGCACCCCAGGAACGGCTCAGAGCAGCTCTGGCAGAGCTGGGATGTTGGAGGACTCAGGGACCACCCAGAGTCAGGGAGCACATGGAAAATGCTGCTGTGAGGGTTGGCCAGCTGGCACAGGAATTCCATCCAGCAGGCAGTGGCAGCTCCCTGGGAGAGCTCTGAGCTCCCCCCCCCCCCCAATCTCAGCAGCACCATTTCTGCAGCCTCCTGCCTCTCCCGTTACACAGAATCAAATCAGAACTCAGTTTATTGCCTGGTTTTGATGTGTCTCGTGTGCCCCCTGAGACAGAGGCTTTTGGGGGGAGGAGGTCACTCATCCAAAATGAAAAACTAATGACCTCACCAACACCAACTAGCTGATCATTTTCAAACCACTGTGGGCCTCAAACCCCCAAAAGTCAGCACCAAATCAGCAAAAAGCCAGGAGTCAATACTCTTGTGCTGAGAAACACCACCTTGGCGAAATTGTTTTGGTGGCTCACTTCTGTATTTACCTGAAAAGACTTGAAAGCCACGACCAGAACATGGAGTTTTTTTCCATGAAAGGACCTTATTGCAGTACAAGCATTTTGGGAAAGGCAGCAGGAGCCAGCCCTGGTCTGTTGTAAACCCCACGGGGTTGGGTGCCAGCCGCTCATCCAGCGGGAAGCAGTTTTCCAGCGGGAACCACGGTGTGCTGAGGGGCCGGATCCCGTTTCCCTCTGGGCACCGTGGGGACCTCTGAGGCTTTGGCTGACACGCCAGATCTCTCCCCTTTTCCTCTTGGACGCCTCTGCTGTGATTTTTGGCCAGGCCCGGGGTGGCACGGCTCAGAAGTGAAACCGAAACACCCGCCGTGCCGCAGGATCCCCGAACGAAGATCAAAGCTCCCCGGGAACGCTCCTCTTTTCTGGCCCCCTCGCCTTCCCCAGGGTTGGGCTCGCTCTCTTCGACTCCACGTCCAAGGATTGGGCCGCTCTTGCCTTCAGAATGTTTTTTTTTCCATTGTTGGGGCTTCTTGGCCAGGTGATTTAGAGGGTGAGATGGGAATAGCAGTTGGTTTCTGGTAGCCCAGGCTGAACCCGGGCCAGCAGAAACACACTCCCAGCTCCACAGGCTTCGTGCAACATCCCCTGCTCTGCCAAATCATCTCCTGAACGGTGCAGGTGCCCTGTTAAAAGGCCTCTGCTGTGGTTGGAGCCTCACATTTGTTGGCTGCAGGGAAGGGAAAGTTCTTTAAAAGCCTCCACACGCGTCCACAAGGAGCCTTTCATTGTTCCAGTCTCCTCCTTTTGTGGAGTCACAGCCAGGTTTGGGTTGGAAGGATCTTGAGGACCATCCAGGTCCACCTTCATGCCGTGGGCAGGGACACCTTCCACTAGACCAGGTTGCTCCAATCCTTGTCCTTAAACACTTCCAGGGATGAGGCAGCCCCGACATGTCTGGGCAGCCCCATTCCCAACACAGATCTTGGCGAGTGCTGCACTTACAGATTCCCCACGTCCTCTCCTTGCGTTGCTCTAGTTATGGCAAGGTTTTCATGAGTTCTCTTTTGAAGGTTCCTTCCCCCTAAAAGCCCCACGAATCCAAGCTCCAGGGCTGTGTCTGTAGAGCTCCTCATTTTTTTTTTTTTTAATTTTCCAAGCTCACGGGGTCTGAAAAGTGTTGAGGCTCATAAATTGATACAGGCATTGGCTGTGTGTGTGAACAGCAAGCTGGAAATTCCTCAAAGAAACTTCTGGATCCAGCAAGGCTGCAAAACCCAACCGTCCTGAGTGTGGAGGGAGAAGGGAAGAGACAGGGAAAGAAGGGGTCTGAGCAGGGGCAGACTTTGGAGACATCTTGTAATGTATAAAATTCTTTAAATAAAGAGAGCATTTTTACAAAGCCTTTGGAGATTTGGCTCGGTCCAGACTTGTACTAAGAGACAAAACAAGCTCTCCAGCTGTGTACACACAGCTCTTCCCTGCCAAGACAAACAGAGCCCTCGCTCTGCTGAGAGATGTTAAAACTTACACTTCTCCAAGAGGCTCCTGGCCGGGCCAGTCTGGGGGGGGTTTGCAGCCAGGTGAGGTGCTTGGGGCTGACCTTCCAAGAGTCATTAGCGTGGCAGGGAAGATTTAACCCTTCCAAGGAGGAAAATGGGTCCCTGCTCCATCGCTGGGGCCTGTTAAGATGAGTCCCCGAGCGCCGGATTTCCTGGAGATGGGACCGGCGCTGAATTTGGGGGTTGATCCTCCAGCTGTGGGGCTTGAGGTGTTCACAGGCGTCCTTGGAAGCCTCCAGTGACAGGAGGCTCAAGTAACAGGCTTGGAAGCAACGTGGATCATCTGCAGCTCTCATTTTTAGCTCTAAAATCCCTTGTTCCCATGGATTTTTTTTTCCGAGGAAAGATTAATTCGAAGCAGAGCCTGAAACCCGCTGGGAGGGTTTGCTTTGTACTCATAGGTGGGAAGGACAAGTTTCATCATAGAATCCTGGAATATCCTGAGTGGGAAGGGACCCCCAGGGACCATCCAGTCCAACTCCTGTTGGACACTGTTGACTCATATTCAACTTGCCACCAACCAGGTCCCTTTTTATGGCATCGCTTTCCAGCCTCTCCTTCCCGAGTTTGTCCAGTTGCCCCATCCCAGGGGCAGAATCCAGCACTAAATTCCACACCTCTGGGGATTCCCAGCCCTCTCATTTATCCAGGTCTCTCTTCAGGGCCTCTCTGCCCTCGAGGGAGTTGACACCTCCTCCCAAATTTGGTTTATCATCAAACTTACTCAGCATCCCACCCAGTCCTGGGCCTTTTGGCCAAGATCATGAGTGGGATGAGGGATCACAGAGGGATCATCAGTTCTGCCACAGGCACAGGGACCTCTCTTCATTTAAAAAGTGAAACAATGAGTCAGGAGCAATGGCCAGAAACTAAACCACCAGAAATTCCCCCTCAAGGGGAGAGGCAGAACTTCTTTCCACGGAGCGTGGACAGCGCTGGAACAGCTGCCCAGGGAGGGTGTGGGACACCTTCACCTGCTCCAGGTGACCCTGCCTGGGCAGGGGGTTGGACTGGGTGATCTCCTGAAGCCCCTTCCAACCCCAAATATCCCAGGAACCCCCTGAACCCCCTGAATCTCTGGAGTTTGCACTGGCAAGCTCCGAACGTGCCCGTGTCGGTGTTGCTAAAAAGAACTCACCAACCCTCCCCACGCCAAACCCGCCCAATATCTCATTTATTTAGTTTTTTTCCACTTGGCTTTCTTTTGCCTTGCCCACAAGAAGAAACCCCTTTGGCTTTTCAATCAGCACAGACCGAAATTTCTGGGCTCTGGGACGGTTTTGCCACCGGCCTAGGGGGGAGCTCCAGTCAGAGCCTGCTTTGTCCTGGGAGCAACCCCGAGCACCTTCACACTTCAGTCAGGAAATTCTCCACTTCAGAGGGAAATACCTTAAGAGAGAGGTACTCACAGCACCTCAGCATCATTTCCTGCCTCCTCCTCCTCCTCCCCCCTCCCTGACATCTTCGGGGGTGAGGAACTAATGACTATATTGTACAAACCTCTGGGAGCGGGAACTCCCGTTACATCAGTGTGGGAGGAAAAGCTGCAGCACAGGAAAAAAAAAAAAAAAAAAAGATGAAGCTGTGGGGGACAGAGGCCAATTTTATTATTTATTTAGTATTTTTTATTAACGGTTTTACAGCGAAAAGTGAAGCATTTTGATGTCATGTCTCTGATTTCACCCTCCTGCAGAGTAGGAAAAAATGAGGTGTACGTAACGAGTGAGTGGGTTTGACTTCAGGTGGTGGTTTGAAGCTCCTTCTGGGTGCCAGGGATGAGGTTTAATTTGAGTTGGTTTGTTTTGTTTTGTTTTTTTTCTCCCCCCATCCCTGTGGATGCCAGGAAAGAAAAACCTTCTTTTACTTTGGGGAAAAAAAATGGCTTTTTTTAGAGTAACAATCTCCATCTTTTGGAGATGATCTGTCTGGAAGGGATTGTGTCCACATAGAGGTCATATCATCCATTTCTTTTTCTGCATCTCCAGGATTTTGCTTCCATCAAGACACAGCTTTTTTTATATATATATATTTATTTATTTTAGCTCACATCATGTACAGAACATGAGGATCCCCTCTGAGGTGCACTCAGGGAGCGTTTCTGAGCCCGCAGATTCTGTAGATTCACCGAAGTTTCCATAAGATTTTCACACCTTTGGGGATTTTTTGGGGGGGGGCACAAGACTTGGGAACTGAGGATTCCTTGTAACTCCCACCATCCCAATCCTGGAAGGAATCTCCCTTAGCAGCGAGTCAGATTAGTGGAAGCCCCCAAAGACTGGCATATTTTTATATGTTTTATCAATTTCTCAACTATCTTTGCTGTACAGAACAATTCCTCTCCCAATTCCATTGAATCTCTATCCCCCTGAAACATTTAGGGACTGGAATAATCACAATTTATTTCTATAAAACCAAAATCTATAAACCCTGGCGTGCTCTCATCCCGCCAGTCAGCCTTGTCTGAGGGAAAGATCAATCCCCAATGGATCCATCCCCTTCCCTCCAGCTGCAGCTTGTCCAGCCACAAGGCACCCCATGCCACGTGTAAACAGAACACACCATCCAGAATTCCAGCTTGGAACACGCAGATGGATCCAGCACAAACTTGCACTTTAATCCCCTCACATTTCCAGCTGCTGGGAATATTGCAGAATACTCTTCCTTGGAAGGCCTATTTTATTATTCAGTTATTCAGTGGCTTAAATGGGAAATTTATTAATTTGAGATGCCCAGTCAGTTTTTTTGGTCTGGGGATAAATGTCAAGTTGGCAAAAATCTCCCCTCCATCCATGGCCAGCTGCTCCAAGGGCTGGGGAAGGGAGGGATCCAGGGAGACCTGAGAGCCCCTTCCAGGGCATAAAGGGGCTCCAGGAGAGCTGGAGAGGGACTGGGGACAAGGGATGGAGGAAAAGCATTTGGATGTCAGGGCTCTGTAACCTCCCTGCAGAAAGGGCTGGCAAAAGGTTCCCCACTCTCTTTTAGGCTGCAATTTCCCTCCTGCAGGAAGGTTTCCTGGATGAAATAATGAGAGCTCTGTGAAAGCCACATTTCTTTCCTCTGTGGGAAACCAGGCAGGGTGTGCTGGGAGCGCTGGTGGGGCTGGAGGTGGATCCTGCACGTGCCATTTTCCCTGTGTGCCCGTGGGTTTTATGGTTTGTCCTTAATGAGACAATCACAGGCTGCTGGAAGCGACCTCGGGATTGGTTTCCTCCTGGGAACAGCATTCCCAAGCTTTCAGTCAGGCAGGAATGGTTTTTGACTGGGGTTTTCCCAAGCTGCTTTTCCTGGGTGCAGAGCTGTCTCAGCCAGAGTAACAGCTCAGAGTCGGTGGAAATAACAGGGAAGAGGTTTCCAAAGAAACCCACTCATGAAACACAGCAGGGACAGGTGGAGATGTTCTTCACCTTTCTAAGATCAGGAAAGACCTGGAAACCCAACCAGGTTTTTTCCCAGGTGGAAGATGGGCAAAGTCCACAAAACCTCTGCCCAGAAATGCTTCCCACCTCCCTCCTTCCCTTAAGGAACACACAATCCAGGAGGAATCCCCTGCTGTTCAGCCCAGCCACCACCTCCATGTCCTCTTTTCCAAGAGCCTGTCCACGGTCATGGTCTGTCCCCAAGGACTCTGAGAGGTCCAAGAGGTCAGATCTCCCACCCGAGCCTGGAGCTCTCTCCGAGTGCCACCCCCACTCCTGCCCCTCCATCCCGCCACCTTCTGATCCCAAGGTCTCTTCCAGGACAGAGGACACGGCTCCAACCCTCCCAGCCGTTCCCCAAACTGCTGGAACTCCCAGCCCTGTGTGTTCTTTGTGCCTCAGATGCTGCTGAGTGCGGGAGGGTTGTGCATGGGGCTCTAGCTCGGGTTTCACCGGGCTGAGACTTGGTCAGGAAACTGTAAAAATAGGACAGGAAAGCTCAAAAAAAAAAAAAAAAGGAAAGTTCTCCCTTCACTGTTTCCTTTGAATATGTTTTTTCAGTACTTGGAATGTCTGGCCTTATAAAAGTGCCCCAGCCAGCTTTTTCTTTTCTGCAAAAGTCCAAACAGTTAAACACGAGGAATGTGGCTGTGTTTGGATGAGGTAAGGAAATGACTAGGTGGAGAAAGTATTCCATGAGAAAGGAGTCCTTGAAGGAGACCCTCATGCTGTTCCCTCTGCAGCCCCCCCCCCCCCTCCCTCCCAGCAGAGCTGTCACGTCTCAGAGAGGCTGAGCAGGGATTTGGGAGCCCAGAGCCACGATCCAGGCTGGAAAAGCTCCGTGTTCACCCTGAAACAATCGCAGGGCTTGGAGTTGGATCGTTCCAGGGAGGTCTGGCTGGTGGATTTGGGATGCTGTTCCCTCTGTGTGCTGTCCCATGGACATGCCCTGGCACAGGTTGGGCAGAGAAGCTGTGGCTGCCCCATCCCTGGGAGTGTCCAAGGCCAGGTTGGAGCAACCTGGGATAGTGGGAGTGCAGTTGGAGCAAGGAAAGATGAGGAGTAACCCCAGAGTAACCCTGGAGTAACCCTGGAGTAACCCCGGAGTAACCGCAGCCATCGGGAATTTACAGATGGAACGTGTCGAGCGCGGTTCAGCTGGAAATTAATGTGGCAACAAGCTGGATGAGGCCGCTGATGGATGTCAGGAGAGGAGAGCTGAGGGCTGTCCCCCCCCCCACCCCTCCCTGCTGGGTGTTTTCTCCTGGCCAAGTTCTTTGGGGAGGTGGAGTCAGGGAGGTTGTTTGTCCTGCAGTTAAACCCACCTTGATGTGGTTGAAGCTTCTTCTTGGGGGAGGGGGGGTGGTGGTGGTGAAAATATTCCCAAAAATCAAGCCTGATCCGGTATTCCTTGCAATGTCTGTCATGAGAACTTCACCTGGAGGTGGGAAGGTGGAACCCATCCGTATCCCACCACTTGTAAGGCTGAGGGAGCTCGGAAGAGGAAGCAGAAATTCCAATTTTTCAGCGAGGGAGACGCCTCACCTCTGCTTTTCCAGGGAAAGACCAGACTTCTCAAGGACAACATCCCTTCACCAGGGTTCCTGGAAGATGGAACAGGCTGGAAAAGGGCTTTAGACATCTCCTAAGCGTCCGTATTTCCTTAATAAAATTTGATTGCTGCCTCATTAAAAATTTAATAATTTGACCGTTCGAATTAGCAACAGATGGGAGCTGGAAGGCAGCCAGGCTTCCTGGCCTCCAGACTGCAATTTCCTTGGCCTCATTCCCTCCAAAGGAGTGATCTACATATGAAAATCTATTTTTGTCAAGTCCCTGTTTCAAAGGGGGTGTTCTCCTCACAACTGGCCTTTCATTGCCATCCATCTCCAGGAACTCTTCGCTGCGGCGCTTCCGTCTGCGGAGGAGGTGGGAGGTGCAAGTCCACCCCCTTCTCTGCCCTGATTTGGGGTTATAACATTGATTAATCTGCTTTTCTGAGTCCCTTCGAGGAACACACAGCACAGTGACACTAACATCTTCTGCTGCTGCTTTGGTATCTTGATAGAATTTGAGTGAAAAAAAAAAAAACCAAAATACGGTTATTTGGTAACTCACCTTTGCAAATACAGCTCATGGTGGTTCTGTTCAGGGCTTTTTTATGAGATCCCATCATCTTTACACCAGCATAACTTCAAAATCATTGTTCTTTCCCCCCCCTCAGATCCTTCTCGCTGTTGATCTCGGTGACATCCGCAGACCAAACTTCTTGTTCTCGCTTTTATCAGCAATAATTTTCAGGCCTGGCTGTGCCCCCAGCTGCTCAAGAAATACCGAATCAGAGGGAGCATTAAGCTGGAAATAAGCAATTATTTGCTAATTGGTCCTTTCCCAGGATTCCCTGTGCGTTTTCCAGGTAGTTTTCTCCTTGCCCTGACCCAGGTGGGACAATTCCAGCGCAGGGTAAACCATTCACCTTTACCTGTGGGTGCCTCGTTACTCAGGTATAACCAACCCCCCCACACACACACACACACAGTTTTTTTCTTGCTTCACGCATCAAATCCAAATATTCCACTGCAAAGACAGCTGGGGGTTAATCCTGCAGCTGATGCAGCAGGTGGGTTCACAGGCAATCACTAATTACCGGGCTCTCCAACCTCGAAATTCCCGAAGCAAATCTCAGCCAGACCACGGCTGTTTGACCAACACTTCACTTCCTCAGACAGTTCATGTGGAATTTGCTGGGTTAAAGGTCTTTTTATTTATTTATTTTTTTTTTTCCAGCCACGGATCAAACGCTTCCATGAAATCATCTCTTCCCAGCAGAAGGGAAAACCTTCTTATTTCAGGATTTAGTTTCCTGCTGTGCCAAGATCCCTAACCAAGGGTCAAACCCCCATTCCTCGTGGGGTTTTTTTTTGTTTGTTTTAAAGGGATGGGAGGATCCCAGCTGGGAATGGGAAACACACTGGTTGCTTCTGCAGGATCTGGGGTTTTAAAGTTCAGATTGCCAGGGGGTGTTTCAGAGTTAAGTTGAAGGAATTAAATATGACACAGAATGGTTTGGGTTGGAAGGACCTTAAAGATTGCCAGATTCCACCCTGTGTCATAAGCAGTGGCACCTTCCACTAGACCAGGGATGGATCTTTGCCCCTAAATAAAATGAAGTTTGGTTGCTTTGCCAACCCCAGCAGTTCCACAGGACGGCTGAAACCGCCTGACTTCTTATTTTGAGTTCATTTTTAGGGCCGGGACAGCTCTTAAATTTCTCTTCTCTTCATGATTTCGGGGTTGGAGCTCCAGAACCCGAATGGCCAAGGAATTTAACCCTTGGATGTGTTTTTTTTCTCCCCCTCCCCCTCTCTCCCAGATTATCGGACCGGGCCCTGCTTCAGCCAAGTGAACAACCAGATGTGCCAGGGCCAGCTGAGTGGCATCGTCTGCACCAAGACCATGTGCTGTGCCACCATCGGCCGGGCATGGGGGCACCCCTGCGAGATGTGCCCGGCCCAGCCCCATCCCTGTCGCAGGGGCTTCATCCCAAACATCCGCACCGGAGCCTGCCAAGGTCGGTGCCACCCCCTGGGACGAGGGGAGGGAGGAGGAGGAGGGTGTGCCAGGGCAGCCAAAAAGAGGGAGTGTGGAGAAGGGGGGCCTTGGAATGGGGAATATGGAGAGGAGGGACCTGAAAGGGGGAATATGGAGAAGAGGGACCCAAAATAGGGAACACGGAGAAGAGGGACCCAAAATAGGGAATGCAGGAAGAGGGCCTTGAAATGGGGAATATGGAGAAGAGGGACCCAAAACTGAGCCCTAAAACAGGGAACACAGAGAACAGGACCCAAAATAGGGAATACAGAGAAGAGGAACCCAAAATGGGGAACACGGAGAACGGGACCCCAGAACAGAGCCCTAAAACAGGGAACACGGAGAAGAGGGACCCAAAATGGGGAACATGGAGAAGAAGGACCCAAAATAGGGAATGCAGGAAGAGGGCCCTGAAATGGGGAATACAGAGAAGAGGGACCCAAAACAAAGAATACAGAGAACAGGCCCCCAAAATCCACGAGGGGACGAGTGTTTGCTTTGGAAAGCCTTCCGAGACTTCTGTCTCCCTCCTGCTCGTGTAGATGAGCCAGGAATACATTCAGGACCATTTCCTGTCCTTCCCCTTATCTCTGGCACGGTCTGAGGGGTTTATGGAATGTGATCTTGGATTCTCTTCCACCCCTCCCCTCCTCAGCCCTCCCAGCGCGAGGGGTTGACGGTGGATCCGTGGGATGGCGGCGCTTCCTCACACCTTTGCTCTCCTCCCCGCAGATGTGGATGAATGCCAGGCCATCCCTGGCCTCTGCCAAGGCGGGAATTGCATCAACACCGTGGGTTCCTACGAGTGCAAGTGCCCTGCAGGACACAAGCAGAGCGAGACCAGCCACAGGTGTGAAGGTGAGGAAGGCTCGGATTGCTCAACTTCCCAACATCCCGAGGGGGTGGGAAATCTCCAGGATCTCTCTCTCTGCTCGCAGAGAAATGGGAGGGGTCTCCCATGCCAGGCTTGATCCTGCCTCCCCTAAACAGGGGGAAACGCTGAAAAAATGAGGGTTTAATCTGTTTATTGGCTTCCTGGAGCCCAAGGGTGAGGAAAGGAGGAGCAGAGCTTGCCTGAGCTTCTCTTAAACTATAAAAAAAGAGGGGCTGGATTTTTCATGCAGGTGTTTTCTGAAGGGTATTTTAATGGCAACACAAGCTGAGTGGACAGAAGGGACCTTTAGGTCTCTGCTTAGCTCGGGTGATGCCTTCAAAGCTCGGTGTGATCAAGTTTTGAAAACTCAAAAAGCCTTTCCTTTCGAGGCTTTTCATGCAAGGTGTGATAATGTAACGATTTCCAGGCCGGTTGTGGTAGTTAAGGGAGAACTCTGCCTGCTCCTGGGCTTGGGGTGAGCTGCTCCAGTGTATCACTTGGTAAATTTGGGGCTCACCAAGAGCAGGGCACACAGTTCTGTAGGAAAACAGCAACCAGAATACACACACACACACACACCTTGCACCTCTCCGAAGTTGGGGAGGGAATTTCGTTGCCTTTTCCAAACATCTGGCAAAGGAAAAGGAAAACAGCATTAAACTCTTCCTGCCTCGGTTTGTTAAAGCTCTTTCCCACGTGCCCCCATGAAATCCTGAGCACTTGAAGCAGTGGGGCTGACAGAATTCCTTGTCCCAGAGGGTTCTTTCTGGAGAAGCTGCCCCATCCCTGGAAGTGCCCAAGGCCAGGCTGGAGCAACCTGGGCTAGTGGAAGGTGTCCCTGCCCGTGGCATGGGGTGGGAACAGGATGATCTTTAAGGTTTCTCCCATCCCAAACCAGTCTGTGGGTTCTCTGATTCCATGCCCTGCGTTCAGCCCCTCAGAGGGTTCAGCCCCACCATCTCCAGAGGTCAATCCTAGGGTGGGGGGTGGACCCTCTTTTATCTCCAGGAGACATCTGTGCCTGTGGCTCTTCCTTGGCAGGATGCCACGAGACTTTCCCTTCAAATTCCAGCAGAAGGGGGTTTCTTGCAGTGCCCTGACATCCCAGGGCCTGAAAGCAGGAGGGTCCAGACCGGCCTTTTTGATCCCCGTCTTGGGTGAAGAACCCGAAGCCGAGGGGGTCCCGCCGGAATTTCTCTGCCCTCCCTTCCCCTGGAAACCCGTGGGCAGTCAGAAGTTGTTCTTGCCTTGCTCTGCCTCACCCACGCCGGCTGGGGAGCAGGCAGAGCACATCTGCAATCGGTTTAGCCGCAATCTCCGAGATTCAAACCGAGCCATTGTCTGGGTCTGTCCTCCAGATGCGAAGGGGCCTCCTCGCGTGGGTCCCGCCCCAGCGCCTGCCAAAGCAGCACCATGTGGCCATAAACAGCTGCCTTTCACTCTCCTTCCTGCGTGGCCATTAAAAAGAGCCATCTCCAGTGTCTGTTCCATCGCTTATCTTGCCTCAGTTGCTAAGGAGACCACCGAAAGAGGAGGCTTTGCTTGGGTGGGATTGGCGGATTCCCTGCCGTGGGAATGACATAAACAGGAGGGATGATCCAAAGGGATGGGGGGGGTTGTTTCCCAGATGTGAATCACCAGCCTGTCCCGTCACAAGGTGAGGGTGATCACAGAATCCTGGGATCAACTTTTGGGGCATCACTGCTCCCCCTCTGGGAACGTCCCCCTGCGATTCCCTAAAATGATGTGAACAAGGGGACAGAGAGGCATAAAGGGATATATTTATTTTTCACCCAGGTGTGCTCCAAGCCTAACATCTCAGTGCTGCAGAAGCTCCCCTGGTTGAGCCTCTGTGTTGATTTTATAGCTGGTGAAAGGAGGGATTTCTCTGCCTGCACCGAGACCTTCTTGCTTTAAGGGAGAGGAGATGCTTCCCTCTTGTTTTCGGGTTTCCTCCTCCAACCCCCTCAGCATCCAGGAAATGTTAAAACTAGATGGTAAATTCTTCCCTGGTTCCCAGGAGCTTGGATTTTGTGCTTGGAAGGTTCCTCCTGGGGAGTGAAGTCAGCAGATGGGCTTGTGCTGGAGCCAAAGGTCAGAGCCCGGTGTCACCAGGGCGGCTGATTAATGATGTCTCCCTCATTAACAGCAGCAGCATGTGCCACTAATCTCCTCGGGGCTGCTTAGTGGTGGGAACAGGCAGGAGGAGAGATAAACGTTGTTGCTTTCCCATAGTGATACTTATCTCTTAACACAAAAGGCACCTGGAGTTGAGGCTCTGCTTTCAGTCCCTGAAGAATAAGAGATGCTTTTTCTTGTGCGAGATATTCCAGGCTGATAGGGGAGGCCCTGAGCTCCCAGGCGGTGCAGGGAGGCTGCAGCTGCATTTTGGAAGGCCTGGATTTTGGTCAACTGCAGCAGGAAAAGCGGGTCCTTTTTCTCTCTCTCTCTCTCTCTCTCTGTTTGGCTTTGTAAGCTGAACATCCTCCAAGTTCAGGGCTGCTCAGTTCCAGGCTGAGAGAGTCCCTAACAGAGTGGGACACTTGCACTGTGATTCCTTTGTTCCTTGTATTCCCAGGGAGGGATCAGGAGTTCCTGAGGGAGGGATCAGGAGTTCCTGAGCTGTGGGGCTGTGCAATGTCTGAGCAGAACTTGCTGGCACAAGAGTTTCGGAGGGATGTGAGCAGCCTGGGAGTGGTGGGGGAGGATTTAGGGTGGATCCCACAAACCAAAGCGCCACAAATCAGCAAGGAGGGCAGAAGTTGCCAGCTTAGGGCTGAATTAATGCCTGGCTTATGGGGAAAAAAAAGTAGGATTTGTTGAGGTTTGTGGGGGGATGAGAAGTGGGGGGAGCCTGGGGAGAGGCACCTGGTTTTATCCAGGTAGGTTCTGGACGCTGCTGGAAGCAGATTGTGGAGGAGGACGCATGAAAAACCCTCCTGGTGCAAAAACGGAGAGAGGAAACATCAAAGCTGAGCTCAGGCACATCCTCCTGATCCACAGGCCTGGATCAATAAATCACAGGGAAGTGGTGGTGGTGAGGGGGGGGGTGGTGTTACAAGCAGTGACATTTTTAAATTATCCTGGAAGCAGCCGTAAAAACTGCACCGAAGGGAACGACTCCGTGGTGTGTAGTTAAGGGTGGAATCACTGGCTGAACAAAGCTTTTCCTGCCGTAATTCCAGCGTTCCCCTGCCAAGAGCTGAGCTTTCTAATAGCCCTTCCTGTGCTGGATGACAGAGTGCCAGGCCAGCTCTGTTATCAGTGAGGCAACTGCCCGGGGATGCTTCCAAAAGGAACGTCTCGCAGCCCGAATTGTTCCGGGGTGATGACACACAGAAAAAAAACCCCAAACCCACATGGAGAAACAGCAGGAAAGGGAGAGAAAGGCTCTGTGCAACAGGCTCTGTTCAAATCCCTCCAGCACAAACCCTTTTTGGCCTCTCCAAGGAGACTTTGCCGAGGCAGAGCAAAGCCCTGACAGGCAAATCTCACCTGCTCGCCCCTTTCTATTTAGGTGTCACTTCAGTCCCTCTTCTGTCACCAGGGGCCACAAAATTCCATGTTTTCCCATGAACCCAAGGCTCTGTTTTCCCCCCTGTGGAATCCCATCCCTGTTTCTGCAGGGGAAGGGTCTTTCCCATGCTCTGGAACTCGATAGGTGCTTCATTAGCCAATTTTCAACCTTTAATTTTCCTTGCAAGACGCCTACAGGAGAGCTCGTTTTCTGGCTCCACTAAAAGCTCATGTCCACGGATTTGGGGTGGCTTGGAGGGTTCCATTCCTTCCCCTCTGTGGTTCCTTTGTGCTTTTTTTTGGGGGGGAGGGGAGGTCTCAGAGTCCTGGGAGAGGGAGTCCAACCTCTTCACTACCTGACACGGAGATGTTTTCTCCATCAAGGCCTGGGGGTGTTCTGGTTTTTTTTTTTTTTTAGCAGATGGAAAGCTGGGGGGTTTCAACATGTCTGTGGGCACCGTGTTGGATGGGCTTTGCCGGCTCCCAACTCCTTTCTGGAAGCTCTGGAGCCTTTGGCTTTTCCAGGGCTTTTTCAGGCTCCGACTCCAACCCGGCGCAGGAGAGCGGGTCCAAAATCAACGTTTGTGTTGAATCCTGCCATTGTCTGCAGAGCAGAGCCCTCAGAATATTGCTTTAATTTTCGACAGAGGGCTGGAAAAGCGCTGGAGGAGCCAGGTTGGGGTTGGAAGGGTGCCCTGCCCAGCGCAGGGTGTTAATGGGAGGTGGATGGACCCGTGGCAGGCTCTCCCCTGAGCTGAACGAATCCAAAGCCGCCTTACAAAGGGAAAACCAAGAAGGCAAATGTGGTGGGGGAAGAACTGAAACAAAAACAAAGCCCAGAGCTCGGTTTCTCAAAGTACAGGATGTGCAAGGCTTTGAGAAACAGCCTCTTTTTCCTGCTCCTTGGGTCGCTGCTCTGGGCTGAGCTGGGATTTTTCAAGGGGGGGAAAAAAACTGCAGCTTGATTTAACCTCTTGAATTCACTGTTTTTCCTTAAGAATGGGATGGATTTGCTGCCCACACAGCCCCTTGGATGGCTGGCTGTGTCGCTGTGGCCCCCAGCCCTCTGATGCAACCACCCTCCCAATGCTCCACACAAGCATTAAACTGATTTTTTCACAAACCAGCTCCTGCTCCACAAAGCCCTTTTCCTTCCAGTGCTCTGTGAGTTGTAACCCAAGGCAGGGCTGTAATTAAATGACAGGCTGGAGTGATAAAATCTCTTTTTCACTGCAGGGGCCCAGGTGGGGGAAGAGTTTTCTGTCCTTTTGCTTCGCTGCCCGGGGAGGTTTCAAGGCCTTTCTGTCTTGTCCCAGGGGGGCTTTGAGCATCAAAGAGCCAGAGGAGCACGGGAAGGGCTCGGGGGAGATCTCAGGTGGTGGCTGAAAGCAGGAGTTTCAGTCCTAAAAAGCCAAGCAGGGCAGTGTCTTCCCCCTTTTTCACTAGAATAGAATCACAGAATGAAATCCTGGAATATCCTGTGTGGGAAAGGACCCACGAGGATCATCCAGTCCAACTCCTGGCCCTGCCCAGGACACCCCAACAATCCCCCCACTGTCCCTGAGGGTGTTGTCCAAGCACTCCTTGAGCTCTGGCAGCCTTGGGAAGTGACCATTTCATTCCCACCCTCTGGGGAGGAAGAACCTTTTCCCTAATTCCAGGTTGTACTGTGTGGATAACCTGCCCTGTGCACTTGGGTTTTAATTTTGTACACCTTCCCACCAGCCCAGGTTGCTCCAGCCTGGCCTTGGACACTTCCAGGGATGGGGGGCAGCCACAGCTTCTCCAGGAATTCCATCCCAGCCTCTCCCCACCCTCCCAGGGAGGAATTCCTTCCAGCAGGGACACCTCCCACGGGAGCAGGGGGAGATGAGAGCAGATTTAACACCCCCTGCCTTTCTCCTTCGCCCCTTTCAGGGCTGCACTGGCACCTTCAGCCACTGCAGGGCACTGTGAGATCACGCTCAGCAATTCCCTTCCCAGCTCCAGCAGTTCCCACCTTCACACCAGGACCCCCAGTCACCACCAAAAATCCCCTCTCCCACACAGAGAGGTCTTTGCTGTTGTGCCTCTTTTTTTTAGGCAGATTTTTTGGCAGGTCAGTCCTTGCCCTGCAGCAGCTCCAGCTCCACACGTGTTAATGCCATCAGGCTGTGGTTCCCAGCAGAAAAATTCCCTCCAAGGACCCAACTCTGGCCAGTTCCTTCCTGCCAGCCCCAGAGAAAAAGCCCCTTATCTGTTCACCACAGCACCAGACTTTTGGAATGTCATAAATAGCATTGTTTTTAGCAGGAATAATTCATTTTCCCAATGGCCAAGGCACGGGTTTGAGGGGTTTTTTTTTCCCCTGTAAATTATTCCTTCTGTCTTTTACCACCACCTGGGCTGTGCCCACCGACAAGCTGCTTTGGGAGGGGGGGGGATTAATTAATTAGAGGTCGAATCTGATCAGTTCCTGAAAGACATTTCAGCTGCCAATAAAAAGAATAAATCATAAAAAATCAGAGAATCATTAAGGAAAAAAAAAAAAAAACAAACCCAAACCATTATTGAGTCAAACCATTAAACCACTGCCCAGGCCAAAGCTCCAACTCTGCTCCCAGACAATCCTTGGAGCCAAGTGCACTCCAGGCCTTGGATATTTCATTATATTGAGTGAAAGTTGAGGAAGACTCCCTGTGGGAGGGTCTTGTTGGGACCCCACGAACCCCTCGCCATGGGAGGGTCTTGTTGCCCGTAGCACGCCAGCGCTGACCTGGAGCATCCCAGGACCACCCATCGCTGCAGCTCCCGCTCTCTGTGAGCCGAGGAGGTGCCCTGAGGGGAAACATCACCCTGGGTGTGTTCTCTTGCAGACGTGGACGAGTGCGGGGCCATCTCGGGCGCGTGCGACGGCGGCGAGTGCACCAACACCGCGGGCAGCTACGTCTGCACCTGCCCCCGGGGCTTCATCACCAGCCCCGACGGATCCCGCTGCATTGGTGAGGTCCCAAAGCGCAGCTTGACCCCTCTGGAACCCTCACTCCCCTCCAGGACCCCCCCCCCAGATCCTCTCTCTCCCCCCTCCCCGGCTCTCCCAGCACGGCGGGTTTGGGTTCTGGGGCCGCCCCGAATTCCCAGCGGTGATGGGGGGTGGAAAACATGGAAAACTCGAACCTGCAGGGGACGGGGAGGGGCACTGGGGAAGGGCTGGGAATGGATTGGGGAGGATTTGCCTGCAGAAGGAGGAGGATTTTGGAGAGAGGGACCGTTGCAGGGAAGGCAAAGATGATCGTTGCTGCGATGCAAAATGTCAGGTCCGGCTGGAAGTCCTGGGAATGAACACAGCAGGAAAAAAAAAAAAGAAAAATCAGCTGCAGAGTCTTTTCTATCCACAGAACCTGGAGCAAAATTCAATATGTTCTGGTTCCAGAAAGAGAAATGTTGACAAGTGTGAGTAAGAAGCAAGGCACGAGTCGTGTTGTTTGGGAATCTGATGGATCTGAAGGATGAAATTCTCCTCCTCCTCTTCTTTCCCAGTCCCTGCCACGAGCCCAGGGGGGTGTGAGGGGATGAGTCATGTGGACTTTTCCTCGCTTTTCCTTGAAACCCAAGCGAAGTAAAATTAGAAAGCCCACGTTTAAAAATAGTCCCAAGGCTTGTTCAGCTGCAAGTGGACCGTGAGTGGGTCTGGACTCCCCACGTCACGGCCCAGCCGTTTCCCTGAGCCCACACACGTCACGTTTTGGGACAAGGCCGTGTATTTTTTGGCAAAATTCACCGTGACTCTTGGGTGCTGCTGCCCTGGGATCCAGATTTTGCAAACTCTGCTCCTATGGTTCTGGTTTTTTTGGTTTTTTTTTGGTTTGTGGGGGGTTTTCTGCTTGTTTGTTTGTTTGTTTGTTTGTTTTGGTGCTTGTTTGGAGAGTTTAAGGGTGGCGATTGAAGGAGTAGAAGGAATGGTGGGTAAAATTGGGAAATTAATAAATAATGTGGCCACTTTTGAAGCCTGAACAGCCTCAGGGGAGAGAGAGGAGAGATTGTCACGTTGGTGCCTCTGAGATGTTTAGGTTGGAGGTGACCACAGTGTCTATATATATAAATATAAATATATAAAAATATATATAAATATATAAAAATATGTATAAAAGGGCACCATCACTGGCTAAATGATGCCATCCCTTTCCCCTCCCTTTTCAGTAATGCAAACACTTCTTTTTATTGCATTTGAATAATCTCCCGGAGTTTTTACAGCTGAAACAGCAAAACCCAGGCCTTGAGTTGATCCCCACCCTCATTAAACCTCATTTCCCTGCCCTGCCCAGCAAAACCCCACCAGCAGCAAGGCTGGAGAACACCAGTTGTGGTTGGAAATGAGCAGTTGGTGAATGGTTCAACCTCCTGGGCCTTGACACAAAGACTCCAGTTCCACACCTGCCCATAAGAGTTTCATTCATTCCTGCTTGTAAAAGCCAGGCTGGGAGGGTTTTTTTTTTAGGCAGCAGAAGGTTCTGCTCCAGCAGGAGAAGGTTGTGAGGGTGTTAACTGAGGGTTTCACCTGTCTGGAGAGTTGGTCATTGTCCAGGAGAGAAAAGAGCAGGAGGAGGAGGAGGAGGAAGGAAATCTGAGGCTCATGGAATCATGGAATGACTTGGGCTGGAAGAGAGACCTTAAAGCCCATCCAGTGCCACCCCCTGCCCTGGGCAGGGACACCTTCCACTAGCCCAGGTTGCTCCAACCTGGCCTTGGACACTTCCAGGGATGTTTGGCTTTGGTCACTTGAGCTTCTCAATTTCTGCTCGTGACGAGACACAAAGGGGGGGGAAAGACCCAAAAATTGGGTATTTTTGGCCCCCACCTCCAGCATGTGGGTGGTCCTGGAGGAGGTCACAGAGGGACTGCAGCGACCCAGAGCTCTTTCCCCCCATCCCTTTCCCTGCCCCAGGCAGCTGCAGATGAGTTTTCAATTAGCTCTGACCTTCATTTCACGAGGGTGATTGTTGCAAACCGCAGCGGAGCAGATGAGTTTAATAAACAGGGGGCGGGAGGAACAAGGGCTGGAGCTTTTCACCCACAAGCTGCTGTGACCTCCTTGCCTTGTCGCACTTGTCAGCACTTGTCTGGCCGTGGGGAGGGAGCCCGGGCTCTCCAAGCCCTCCTTGTTGTGACAGCCTGGCTGTCACCCTGTCTGCCAGCCCTGGGGCAGGAGGAGCTGGGTGGGATCGCTGATGGCCAAAGGGTTTTTGTTCATAACTACCACTCCTCAGATCCTTTAAGCTCAGCCCTGAGCCCTCAGGTTGATAATTCACATCGAGGGGGTTTGAGGGGCAGCTTTTCCAGGTTATCCCAATATCCTGCCCTGGGCTGGTCAGAGAGGAGCAGCTTTTGGGAGTCTGAGGGGGCTGCAGAGAATCATGGAATGGTTTGGGGTGAAAGGGACCTTAAAGCTCACCCAGTGCATGGCAGGGACACCTCCCACTATCCCAGGTTGCTCCAACCTGGCCTTGGACACTTCCAGGGATGGGCAGTTTCCTAAGAGGGGGTGGTTTGTGCTGAGGGGTGGGAGGGCTGTGCCTGAGGAAGAACCTGCTGGTTTGGTCACCCCAGCTTTAAATGAGGGGTGGGTGTCTCCTCTGCAGGGCTCTGGGCTGTGCTCTGAGCAGAGGTGGAACCACAGATCAAACAGCTCCAGGCAATTAATCCCAATTATAGCCCAGGGCAGTGCCAGCTGCTGGCTGATGTCACCCCCAGAGCCACAGCTGACAAAGCAGAGGAGACTTTCCCCCCCACTCATTAATTTCCTTGAGATGAAGGAGTGGAAGATTCCAGGTTTTCCTGGAGGATTCAGTGCCAGGTGGGGCCTGCCCAGACGTGTGAAAGACCCTCAGTCTGCTGGGCCTTGTCCAGAAGCCACAAACACCCCACCATCCAGGGCTCCTTCTCCTCCCAGCTCAGTCCAGGCTGTGGAATGTGGCCTGGAACAGGAATACCCTGGGCTGGAGGGATGTGGGATTGGGAACAGCTCCAGTCCCAGGAAATGCTGGGACCACAGGGAGCTGGCAGGGAAAGCTTCCCCGTGGGGAACCTGGGATGTGGGACAGTTCTGGGAAGGTCCATGCTGGCCCAGGACCACGCTGGATCAGTGGTGGCAGCACTGAGGGCATCACTGGCTGACACTGGGAGGGTGGGACCTGCTCCCTTCAGCCTGGCCAAAGCGGGGTGGGAAATGTCCAACCACCTCGGTCTGGCAGTTCCCAGGGAGAGAAGCAGGAGCAGGACTTTGTGCAGCCAAGGCTTCAGCCTGGAGCAGGAATGGCTGGGGAATGTCTGGGGAATGTCCTCTGGCTGTCTGGGAACACCTGAAAGAGGAGTAGGTGGGATTGCCCACCTGCTGCCCGTGTCTGGCTCTTGGTGTGGAGATTTGAGGAGCCTAAATGGGAGGCTGGGGCTGTCTGGGAGGGTGGGACTGGGAGGACGGGAACGTGAGATTTAACCCCAGGAATGAGTTCTGGCCCCGCCTGAAGTGTCGCTTGTGCCGGAGAACCTCGGGCTGTTGGGAGGACGAGGCAGAACAAGGGGCCTGGTTGGGATACGGGGCAGCCCGAGGAGATGCCGTTGGGAATGAGCCCCCAGAAGCCCCCCAGGAGCGCGGGGCTGGCCCTCTGTGACGGTGTATCTCCCTCCTTTTCCCCCCTCTCCTCAGACCAGCGCATCGGGACGTGCTTCTCGGCGCTGATCGGGGGCCGCTGCGCCGGGGACCTGCCGGGCCAGTACACCAGGATGCAGTGCTGCTGCGACTCGGGGCGCTGCTGGGCCATCGGCCAGACCCCCGAGATGTGCCCTGTGAGGGGCTCTGGTGAGTGCCACGCCAGGGCTCTGCCGCTGCCCGGCCAGCTCCTGTCCTGTGCCCACCCCGGTGCTGCCACGGGGCGGGATGTAGGGACTCCTGGAATCGTGGGGGAGGGTTAGGTTGGGGGATTATGGAATCGTAATATCCGTTATTATTGTGATTATTTCTTCCCCCAGAGGGTGGTGGGCACTGCCCAGGCTCCCCAGGGCAGTGGGCACGGCCCTGAGGCTGCCAGAGCTCCAGGAGGGTTTGGACAACGCTCTGAGGGACAGGGGGGGATTGTTGGGGTGTCCTGGGCAGGGCCAGGAGTTGGACTGGAGGATCCTTGTAGTCCCTTCCAGCTCAGCAGTGTTTGGAAAAGCCCTGCAGGATCATCAGGTCCCCCCAGCACTGCCAAGGCCACCACTAACCCATGTCCCGGTGTCACCCTGTGGATCCATCTCCCTCCCGCCGTTCCCTGCGGGGGGAGAAGCCCTGAGACAGCTGTTCCCTTGCAGATGAGTACCGCAGGCTCTGCATCGAGGGGCTCCCTGTCATGCCAGGCTTCCCTGGGAACTTCCCAGGAATCCCTGGATTCGGGCCCAACGGCGTCGGGCCGGGACTCAACGGGCCCGGAGGCATCGGACCGAACGGGGCCAACGGGCAAGGCGGGATCCCAGGCCTGCCTGGAATGGGCCCAGGAAGCTCCAGCATCGGTAATTGAACCCCTTTCTCCTCGTGCTGACCCCCCCTCCTTTAGTGTTCCCGCCTGCTGGAATGCTGGAGTGCTGGAATGCCGCTCCCAGCCCCGCACACGTGAGCAACACACCCGTGTTGTTGTTCTTGCACACCCGGGGAGGGGGTGGTGGGATGTGACAGGAACACTCTGCAGGACACTGAGCCCACAAACACATCAAACAGCGTCTGCTGGCACAGCAGCAGAGCCGGGGGGTCGGCTCTTCCCGTCTGGAATCTCTCTCCCGTCACCGAGCAGGAATGAAGCCTTTCCAAACAGTTACCAAACAGGGACAAAGCTCTCACGTCACCACCTCACCCCTCTGCCTCCCCTGAAACAAAACTGCTCCTCCTACCAGCTCGGGACCCCCCTGTGATGGGCACCCCAGAGCAGCTCCTTGCTGAGGGCTGGAGCCCGTGGGAACGCGCTGGGTGGCCACAAATATTGACCCCCACCTGGTTTCAGAGGGGCTGGAATTGATTCCCACCTGATTTTAGAAAGGCTGAGCCCCTTTGTGCCTGCTGGTGTTTTTATCAAGACGTATCCCCCAGGGGTTTTCCAAGGGATTTGGCCCTGAGATGAGCTCAGCTGGTCAGAGCAGGGTGCTGATCACACCAAGCTTGTGGGGTTGGCCTCTGTATGGGCCATTCACTTAAGAGCTGGACTTGGTGGTCTTTGTGGGTCCCTTCCAGCTCACAACAGTGGGGTGGGGGCCCAGCAGGGACTGCAGCCCCTCACAGAGGTTGCTGGGTCTGGGGGGTTCCTGTTCAGGGCCCAGGAACATCTTTGGGGCTGTCACCGTTCCCATGTCCCCACCCTGAGCCCTGGGGACAACCAAGGGCTCCGGAACCCTCTCCCTGATGCCGTTTCTGTGCTTCCCAGGAACTGCCACGTTGAACCAGACCATTGACATCTGCAAGCACTTCACCAACCTGTGCCTGAACGGGCGCTGCATCCCCACCCCCTCCAGCTACCGCTGCGAGTGCAACATGGGCTACAAGCAGGACGTGCGTGGGGAGTGCATTGGTGAGTGGATTCTGCTCCTGGTGGGCCCTGGGCCTGCTCCTAAAGCTCCTCCAGCTGCTGCCCCAGTACAAGGGGAGGGTTGGGTTGGATCTCAGGGAAAGGTTCGTCCTCCCCAGAGCTTGGTGGGGCACTGAACAGGCTCCCCAGGGCATGGCCCCAAGGCTGCCAAAGCTCCAGGAAGGGTTTGGATGATGCACCAGCACTGTTTAACACCTTCCTCAGTGACAGATTCTGGGACTGAGCGTCCTCTTGCAGATGCCATAGAGTTATTCACGTTGAGGTGAATCCGCGTCGAGGTGGTGCCACCTGAGGGGCCTTGCTGTCAGCATAAGGGGCTCAGCACCTCCCCAGCCCCCTGTGCCTGTCCTGGGAGCTGGCTGTGCCTGCTGGACACTCAGGGTTTGGTGTTTTCCCCTGGCAGATGTGGACGAGTGCTCCAGCAGCCCCTGCGTGCACGGCGACTGCGTCAACACCCCGGGCTCCTACCACTGCAAGTGCCACGAGGGCTTCCAGAGCACCCCCACCAAGCAGGCCTGCATTGGTAAGGGTTGTCCCTCTCCCTTTGGGGGGGGACGTGATGAGCTCCAGGGGTGTCAGAGCCCTGGGAGCCAAAGGGGAATGGTATCAGAGTGACAAGTCCCCAAATACCAACCAACCTGCAACATCTGTCTTGGAGAACTTTCCTCTGCCTTTATCTGCCTTGAGATTGGTTGGTGGCAATCAAAGAACCCACACAGTCCTTTCCAAGAGCAGAACTCTATTTCATTTGGCAGAAGATGGGATTTTGAGGTGGATCTGTATGGATGTAGGATGCCCAGCAAGGTTGTCCTCTCAGGGTCTTGCAGCACAAACATGTGGGACTGCTAAAAGGGAGTGATGGGAAGGAAACATTCCACCACCACGTGGAACAAGAAGCAAAGGCAGATTTCCCTGTAGAATTCTTAATTTTTCCTCTCTTTCCAACGAAACGGTTTCCAAAGGACCCCTCAGCGTGAAAAGCTTTGCTGATAATTCCCCAGCTGGATGTTTTTAAGATGAATTCCTCCTGAGCCTGAGAGCACTTTGCCTGCTTTTCTCGTGGAGGTTGTTAAGCTGCTCCTCCCTCCAGCTGCTCCTACCTGGCTGTGTCCCTTTTCCTGGCAGATATTGATGAGTGCATCATGAACGGGGTGATGTGCAGGAACGGCCGCTGCGTCAACACCGACGGCAGCTTCCAGTGCATCTGCAACGCTGGCTTTGAGATCACCCCTGACGGCAAGAACTGTGTTGGTGAGGCTCCTGGTGGCCCTTGGGGTGGTTGGGGCTGAGCTGGGATTGTGTTCTCCCCCGGCATTGAGGGTTAGTTTAATCAAACCTCCTTCATCTCAGGAGTCTGGAGGATCCCGTTCCTACCCCCTGTGCTTCCCTAGGACATCTTAAAGTGAGAGGCCTCAAATGGGAAGGTGTTTTTACAAGGCTGGGAGTGCTCCTGTGGGTTTTGGGGTCCAGGAGCAGCAGCAGGGCTGGGTTTGGAAGCAGGACATGCTCCAGCAGCTGATGTCTGAGTCCTTCACTGGCTGAGAGTACCGGGGGTGCAGCAGGACTTCTTCTTCCCACCAGGAAAGGTGGGAAAGAAAGTTCCCAGCAGGACTTCTCCTCACCAGGAGAAGCTGTGGGAAGGTGTCCCTGCCCATGGCAGGGGGTTGGAGTAGATGCTCTCTAAGCTCCCTTCCATCCCAAACCCTCTTCCTCGAGGATCCCCACGACCACAAGAAGCAGTTTGAGACGGGACCGAGGGGGTTTTGGAGCACAGGAGGGTCCTGCTGCTGCTCTCAGGCTCAGCCCAGCTGTTTGTCCTCCCCAGACCACGACGAGTGTGCCACCACCAACATGTGCCTCAACGGGATGTGCATCAACGAGGACGGCAGCTTCAAGTGCATCTGCAAGCCCGGCTTTGTTCTGGCTCCCAACGGGCGCTACTGCGTCGGTGGGTGGATCCCTGAGCCTGTTCCCTGCCCATTCCCAATCCCCTGGGATTTGTGGTGTGTCTCAGAGCACAGAGAACCGAGAACAACCAAGGCAGCTGCCAGAAATTGTCCCTTCCCTGCAGAACGTTCTTTTGGGAGAGCAGGAAAATGGTTCTTTTGCCTCCTCTGCTCCAGCACAAGCTGGAGCTGGAATGCTCTGTCTGAGGGAGCTCTGGGTGGCCAGTGTGAGCTGCCAGCAGCTGTCCCAGAGCTCCCAGCCTCTCCAGCACGTCCCACTGCAGTCTGTGTGCTGCCTCCCAAAGCCAGGAAGGTTGGGATGTGGAGCAGAGTGGAGAGAGGAGGAGGAGGAGGAACAACAGACTTTTTGTTTGATGAGCTGCTGTGACAGGGGGTGAATTCTCGGGGTCAGTGCCCCGTCAGCAGAGCAGAGACCAGACCCTGCTGCTCTGAGAAAGGCCTTGGATCTCAGGACTTCTCAGATCTCCCAGACCCCTGTTCCTCCCCCTGAACCACAGGGGACAGGCAGCAAAGCCCCATAGACCCTCTTGGTCTACAAGGCTCTCTGCAAAATAGTCCTGAGCCCCCTGTCCGTGTGTCTTGAGCCCCTGTCTGTGTGTCCTTCACCCTTCTCCATGTGTCCTTCACCCCTCTCCAGGTGTCCTTCTGCCCCTCCATTTGTCCTTCACCGCTGTCTGTGTGTCCCTCACCCCTTTCCATGTGTCCTTCTGCCCTTCCATGTGTCCCTCACCCCTCTCCACGTGTCCCTCACCCCTCTCCACGTGTCCTTCACCTTTCTCCACGTCTTTCCCCCATTTCCACACATCCCTCCCCCCTCTCCACGAGTCCCTCATCCCTCTCCGCGCGTCCCCGTTGCCCGTGGGCCGCTGAGACCCTCCTCGGTGTGTGTTCCCCCCCTCCCACTCCCGCAGACATCGACGAGTGCGAGACCCCCGGGATCTGCATGAACGGCTGGTGCATCAACACGGAGGGCTCGTTCCGCTGCGAGTGCCTGGGGGGGCTGGCGATCGGCGTGGACGGCCGGGTGTGCGTGGACACCCACATGCGCAGCACCTGCTACGGGGGCATCAAGAAGGGCACCTGCGCCCGCCCCTTCCCCGGCGCCGTCACCAAGTCCGAGTGTTGCTGTGCCAACCCCGACCACGGCTTCGGGGAGCCCTGCCAGCCCTGCCCGGCCAAGAACTCGGGTGAGCTCTGCTTCTTCCTCCCCTCCTGGAGGGTGGTGGGCACTGCCCAGGCTCCCCAGGGCTGTGGGCACGGCCCCAAGGCTGCCAGAGCTCCAGGAGGGTTTGGGTGATCCCTTCAGGGACGTGGGGATGAGCAGAGTTCATGGCACGGGGGGGGGGCAGTGCCCAGCGAGGCTCATGGCTCTGCTGTCCTTTCTCCGCAGCGGAATTCCAGGCTCTCTGCAGCAGTGGCATCGGGATCACAGCTGATGGCAGAGGTTTGTGCAGCCCAGGTCCTGGGCTCGTCTCCCATCATCCTCAGCTCGTTATTTCAGCTGCTTTTTAGCGGGGGTGTGGCTGCCTCTGTGTGACTGTGACACTGGGAGGGTGTGCCAGGAGGGACTTGGCACTGCTGGCTGTGCTGGGGGGGTTGGCACAGTCGGTGGGGGTGTGAGAGCCGAGTGTGAGGGGGCACAGCGGGGTTTGCAGAGCCTGGGTGGGTTTTACTGCCCGCAGGAACCTCCAGTGGTGCCAGTGGGTGGGATGTGAGTTGGGCACGGGCGGGGTGGGTGGGAAAAGGCTGCTGTGTGATATTTTTTTTTTCCCCCTCCCCAAACCACCACGAGCTGGTGTTGAGCAACTGCCCCTGAGGATGGAGCGCTCGATTCCTGGCACCCCGTGGGAGCTGCGTTTTTGGGGGATGCTCCCACAGAGTTTGGCTTTGCTCCCCTGCTTTGATGGGAATGAGGAGCGTGACCAGCTGCATCCCCTTGGTCGTTTCCCTCCAGCTCCTCGGGGATGGGAAGGGGATGGGAAGGGAGGGTCCCGAGGCTCCCAGGGAGAGGGAGGTGATAAGTGGCTGTGAGGGGGTGTTGCCAAGGGGCTGCTTTGAGTCAGGCAGCCCTGCCAGAGGTCACACAGTGCCAGCCCTCGGAGAGCAAAAAGCGGCCAGATATCGACCTTTCAAAACCTTCCAAATGGGAACGAGCCAGAGGCAAAACTCCTGGTGACTTCTTGGGCTTCCAGCCAGGGCCCCGTGCCTTGGCCAGAGTCGGGCTCAGGGTAACGATAAGGCTCCTTCTAGCAAGGAATTAACGCCAGACAGAGCCCTGGTCAGCCCAGCCCCGCCTGCAGCCACGCTGAGAGCTCTCCAGGGCTGCATTTCCCTGGATGGAACTGAGCTCCAACTGCCTGGAGACCAAAGCCAGCAGTGTCTGGGAAGCCCTGGCCTGGGCCTTTGGCCATCTGGCACCGTGGCACTGCGAGGACACTGCTGTGCAAACACGGGCCTGCCCCGGGCTGGTCCTTGCCAGGGTGAAACCTCTTTGCCCAGGCACCAGAGCTTTGCTGCAAAACAAGCAGAGAGCTAGTGGAAGGTGTCCCTGCCCATGGCAGGGGGTGGAACGGGGTGGGCTTTAAGGTCCCTTCCCAACCCAAACCAGTCTGGGATTGTCCTTCAGCGGAGGGACGTCCCCGCTGGCTGCGGACACCAAGGAACGATGAAGACTGGGGAGATGGAATATGGAGATGGAATGTTTCTGTGGTTCCCTTCACTGTAGTCCACCTCTTTTGCCTTTTTTTTTTCTCTGTCAGACATCAACGAGTGTGCCCTCAACCCAGACATCTGCCCCAATGGCATGTGTGAGAACCTGCGGGGCAGCTACCGCTGCATCTGCAACCTGGGCTACGAGTCCGACCCCACGGGCAAGAACTGCGTGGGTGAGTCCAGGGACCAGGGAGGGGCTCAGGGCTGGTGTGGGCAGAGGGTGGGCAGGAGCCAAACCTCCAGGTGATGCCCTCAAGCCCTGTCCCCGTTCAGTGCTGCCTCTCCCACGCGGACAACCACAAAGGTGCCACGTGAGAACCCGCAGGGACAAGATTTAACGTTCCAGGCTGCCCTTGTGAGGGTGGAGCTGAACTTCTGCCCCTGCCAGGCTCTGTGTGGCTGGTGCTGTCTCTCAGGAACCCTCTCTCTCTCTCCCCCCAGATGTTGATGAGTGCACTGTCAACCGTTTGCTGTGCGACAACGGCCTGTGCAGGAACACCCCCGGCAGCTACACCTGCACCTGCCCCAAGGGCTTTGTCTTCAGGACAGAGACGGACACCTGTGAAGGTAACGGGGCTCTGGAGGCACCACAAGCAGCTCCACGGGGTGGAAAAACCCGTGGCCGGAGGTCCTGCCTGAAAGGCAGCTCAAGGTCTGACGTGCCTTTGGTTCCCTGTCAACCGCAGCGGGTTTGAACTGGAGCTTCTCCAGGTCTGGAGTTTGTGGGTTTGATGGTTTTATCTCCAGGGTTTTGGAGTTTGTGGGTTTGATGGTTTCATCTCCAGGTTTGGAGTTTGTGGGTTTGATGGTTTCATCTCCAGGGTTTTGGGCTTTGTGAGTTTGATGGTTTCATCTCCAGGGTTTTGGGGTTTGTGGGTTTGGTGGTTTCATCTCCTGCTTTTGGGTTTGTGGGTTTGGTGGTTTCATCTCCTGCTTTTGGGTTTGATGGTTCCATCTCCAGCTTTTGGGTTTGTGGGTCTGGTGGCTTCTTTTCCCTCGGGGTGAAGTTCCACACTTCCATCAGAGTAGTGGACATCCAAACCCAGAACATCTGGGCTTTTTCAGTGCCTGCAAACCAGAACCACTTCCTCCAGGCCCCCAAAATTGTAGCTGAAGCCTGACCAAAATTGCAGGGTTTAGGGCACTGGATTGAAGGGTGGTGTTTTGGAGTGGGAGAAATTGTTTCCTGTCCACAAAGTCCTCAGATATTGGAGAACTGGCACTTTGCACAGAAAGGTTTAGGGGAAAAAAGCAGATTTTCTGTAAAAGAGGTGAAAAGTGGCCAATTCTGAGTGGCCTCACATCGGGGTCAGACAGGTGTCAGAGGTCATATGTTTATATACTGTACATTTTATCTATTCTATATACTTACATATATTTATATATTTTTATATACTATAGATTTTAAATTTTTATATTCTTACACATTATTCATTTATTAGTTTATCGTTTACATATGATTGCAGTTCATATTTTAGATATTTTAGCTGTCTATATATTACCCATTTCATATATTTTATGTCCTTCATAGATGATCCTATCTTTCACATGTTATATTTTGTATTCTTGATACCGTTACCAGAGTTAAAAAATAACTTAAAATCTAAATTAAAACCTCCACTCCCCACGTTCTTCGCCCCCATCTCCTGCAGTTTCGGGCCCAGACGAAGGAGTCCCCCCAGTGACAGTCCCATTGTCCCCCCAGTGACAGTCCCATTGTCCCCACAGACATCAACGAGTGCACGTCCAACCCGTGCGTGAACGGCGTGTGCCGGAACAACGCCGGCTCCTTCGCCTGCGAGTGCTCCCCTGGCAGCAAACTGGACCCCAGTGGCACCATCTGCGTGGGTAAGGGGGATGAGCCCCATCTCCCAAACTGCCCAGCACCCCTGGCTGGGCATCCCAGAGGCCCTCCTGGCTCGGGGATGGGCATTCCAAGGACGTTTCCTGAGGGATGCAGGATGAGGGGGGACGACGGCCTTAAGCTGGAGCAGGGAAGGTTTAGGTTGGGACCCTGGGAGGGTGGCACAGGTTTTCCCAGAGAAGCTGTGGCTGCCCCATCCCTGGAACTGTCCAAGGTTCTCACTCAGCAGATGGGTTTGTGGTGTGGTGACATTAAGGCACATCAAGATGAGGTAGGTCCTTTCTCATCAAGACAACAGGGAAGGTTCCCACTTCCCTCTCCTCGATGGTCAGGGCCTTGCAAAGCATCGCAGGACAGGTGGATGAAGGACTATTTCCACCCCAAAGAGGAGCAGATTGAGAATGGGAAAAGGGCAGGACGTGGCTCTGGGGACCAGCAGGGTTTGTGTCCCTGCTGGAAACCACTTGGCCCCCCCAGACTGAAACGACTCCAAGGACCAACATCTTGCAGCCAGGGATAGTTCCAGGGTTGCTCCCCAGCATTCCAAGAAGCTGGGAATAGATCAGCTCCTCACTTCCCCTTTGTCCTTGTCCCTGCAGACAGCATGAAAGGCACCTGCTGGCTGAACATCCAGGACGGGCGCTGCGAGGTGAACATCAACGGGGCCACGCTCAAGTCGGAGTGTTGTGCCACCCTGGGGGCAGCCTGGGGCAGCCCCTGTGAGCGCTGCGAGATCGGTGAGGCCCTGCCTGGCACAGGGAACGCCTGGAGCTGTGCCAGGGGAGGGTTGGGATGGATCTCAGGAAAAGGTTCTTCCCCCAGAGGGTGGTGGGCACTGCCCAGGCTCCCCAGGGCAGTGGGCACGGCCCCAAGGCTGCCAGAGCTCCAGGAGGGTTTGGATGATCCTCTGAGGGACAGGGTGGGATAGTTGGGGTGTCCTGGGCAGGGCCAGGAGTTGGACTTCAGGATCCTTGGGGGATCCTCCCAGCTCTGGATATTCCATGATTCTCTGGGAGATCAGGAAGGTGGGAGCGGCCCCGTTTCTCTGCTGACATTCCTGTTTTTCCTTGCAGACACTGCCTGTCCCCGGGGATATGCCAGGATGAAGGGGGTCACCTGTGAAGGTACAGCAGGACAGGGAGGACTTGTTTCCATTGGGATCATGGTCACTGTTTCCATTGGGATCGTGGTCACTGTTTATTTGCTGCCATCTTGCCTCTCCAAGTCCCGTGCAGGCACAAATTGTCACTTTTAGCCTGCTGGGCAGCTCTGGGCTCCTCTCACCTCCTCCAGGAGCCCCTCCAGGCCGTGCTGGCCCTGTCCCCGTGCCAGCCTCACCCCCTCCTGCTGGTTCTGTGCCCACAGATGTGAACGAGTGCGAGGTGTTTCCCGGCGTGTGCCCCAACGGGCGCTGCGTGAACTCCGCCGGCTCCTTCCGCTGCGAGTGCCCGGAGGGGCTGACCCTGGATGGCACTGCCAGGACATGTGTGGGTAAGGCCACCTCCTCTCACCCAAAATCCTGGCCCCTCCTCTACAGGGGACCCACAGCCACCCCCTCCCCGCCACAGAATTCAAAAAAAATAGAGAAGGAATGGCACTGAACAGGCTCCCCAGGGCAGTGGTTGGGCATCCAACCCTCTCAGGGTTCAAGGAGTGTTTGGACAACGCTCCAAGGGTCACAGTGGGATTGCTGAGGTGTCCTGTGCGGGGCTAAGAGTTGGACTGGATGATCCCTGGGGGTCCCTTGCAGCTCAGCCTGTTCCAGGATTCTATCAGAAGGGTCTGTGGGGCACCAGAAGCCCCCGTGGGGAAGCCCCTGGTGCAAAGGAGAGGTCGGTGCCTGACCTGGCTGGGCCAAACACTGACCCTTGGAGGCAGAAATGAAGTTCTCAGCGGTGCAGCCACGTGGGTCCCTTCCTACTCATTGCTGGGCAGCTCTGACGATTCCCCAACCAAACCCACTCCGGGGCTGCTGCAAAGCCGGTCCCACGGGGTGCCAGGTGGGCGGGCGGGTGGGTGGGTGGGCGCTGCAGGGGGGGTTGCTGAGCCGCTGCTGTGCCCCCCAGACGTGCGGGTGGAGCAGTGCTACATGAGGTGGGACGAGGACGAGTGCACGGAGCCCCTGCCCGGCAAGTACCGCATGGACATGTGCTGCTGCTCCGTGGGCTCGGCCTGGGGCAGCGACTGCGAGGAGTGCCCCAAGCCGGGCACCGGCGAGTTCAAGGCCCTCTGCCCCCGCGGGCCCGGCTTTGCCAACCGTGGGGACGTGCTCTCCGGGCGGCCCTTCTACAAAGGTGAGCGGGGAGAACCTCGCCCGTGCCTGCCCTGGCGGGGGGGCTCTGGGCTCTTCGTGGATCCCCCTCCCTGAACCTCTGCTCTCCTCCCACCCCCCCCAGATGTGAACGAGTGCAAGGTCTTCTCCGGTCTGTGCACTCACGGCACCTGCCGGAACACCATCGGCAGCTTCCGCTGCATCTGCGGCAACGGCTTTGCTTTGGATGCCGAGGAGAGGAACTGCACGGGTAAGGGACCCCCTCCGGGCCACCCTTGCCCACCTTGCTGCCTTTTGGGGGTGCTCAGCGTGCTGCTGCCACCCAGGGGAGTGGTGGCACTTGCTCTAGGGGCGTGGTGAGGAGGACCATGAGCAGAAGCATCATCAAGGCCAGGAAAGGAGGCGGGACGGGGAGAAGTGGTGGGTGCCCATTCCTGGAAGGGTCTAAGGCCAGGTTGGAGCAAGCTGGGATAGTGGAAGGTGTCCCAGCCCGTGGCAGGGGGTGGGATGAGATGGGCTTTAAGGTCCCTTCCAACCCAAACCATGCTGTGGTTCCATGAGGCTCCTCCTGCTCGTGGGGTGGAGGATGAGCCCTGCACCAGGGACACAAGACTTTGGTCTGCTGGCTCAGACCTACCAGTCCTTGTGCATTGAGTTTGAGGTGGCAGCTGTGGTGAAACGAGTGTTTGAAGCCCCATGCTGGGTTTAGTGGTGCTGGAGGCCTGTCCTTCCTCCGCTCCCCGGTGTCCTTTGCCTAAAATGGGAGAAATAATTCTCTGGGTGGTTTTGAGTAGAGAAAGGCAGGAAGCAGCTCTTTCATTGTAGCAGCTTTGGTGCACAAAAGGTGTATTGCACACACAGTGGAGGCCTTTACAATTTTTATAACACCATCTCATTCTAATATTTGGACATTCCCTCCTTGGTTGCACCCAAGCCCCAAAACCGTCTCTCCCATCCCTTCAGACACACCTCCCAAATTGGAGTCGGTGGTCCCAAAACGCCCACCCCTTCACCCCCATCCTCCTCCTCCTCATCCTCTCTGTCCTCCCTGGCACACCTTCAAGGCTTCTGAGTGGTTTTGGCTTGGCCCTGTCGAGTGGTTCTGCCTCATCCTGGGGGCGTTTTTTCCGCCTCGCCGAAATCTCCCGACGAGGAACGTCGAGATCTGGCACGGGAGGTGCTCGGCTGGCAGCGCTGTGCGGGAAGAGCTGTGCTAAAAGCTGTGTGATATAAATAACAATAATGATAGGAGGCAGATTTTGAAGGCGCCGTGTCCCTCCCCGCAGACATCGACGAGTGCCGCATCTCCCCCGACCTGTGCGGCCACGGCACCTGCGTCAACACCCCGGGCAGCTTCGAGTGCGAGTGCTTTGAGGGCTACGAGAGTGGCTTCATGATGATGAAGAACTGCATGGGTAAGGACCCTGGCCCTGGCCCAGGAGTAGTGGGTCGACCCTCTCTGCGACCAAGCAGAGGAGAGAGGGAGTGAAAAACCCCGACCAAGGATTTGTGGGGCAAGAGAGGAGCTGGGAGAGGTCACCCCCTGATCGCCATCACGGGCACAGCAGGCCCAGAGTGGGGGTGTTAGTGAAATTTATTGCTGGCAGGGTGAGAGCAGAAGAGTGAGAAGTAAAATAACCTTTAAAAAGCCTTTTCCTTGCACCTCCTTCCTTCCAGGTTCTGCCTCCTCCTCCCCCAGCACCAGGCAGGACTCTGGGTGCAGTGCCAGGCCCAGGGCAACATCCTGGGCTCTTCCTGCTGTCACACTTGTGGGGTACTGCTGGTTCTGACCTGCCACCTCCTGTGGGAGCCCATGGGGCTGCCAATCAGCTTTTCTCACATCCTTTCCCATCCCTTTCCTGGTTGCTGTACCCAAAGGGCACTTCCCTGCACTCCCAGTGCCTTCTTTTTTTTCACCCAAGATTAAGCCCTTGTGTCTCCTTCTTCACCTTGTGCTTGTTCAGGTATTTGAATCGAGTCCATTCTTCTTCATTTCACACTCTTCTTCCCTTGGACCTCCCCGTGCCCCAAACTTTGGCCATTAACCTTCCTCTCCTTTTCAGCTGGAGCTTGAGCCTGGCACTGCCCCTGAACTGGGACAGGATCCATGCCTGGGGTTTTCATTCCTGCCACCTTTATCCTGGGCACTGGCCAGTGCCTGGTGGAGCTGTGCCAGCCCAGCAGCTTGGGCTGGGTGTTGGAGACCTCCAGTTCTCTCCCCTGCTTGGCTGTTTTACTTTCTGTGACGTCCCATCTCCTTCCCCTTCTCAGCCACCTCTGATTTATTTGGCCACTGATTAATTCAGTGGCTGGAAGGTGTCCCTGCCCCTGGCAGGAGGTTGGAACTGAGTGATTTTTAAGGTTCCTTCCAACCCAAACCAGGCTGGGATTTTGTGGTTGTTTACACATTCCCCACTCCAAACACCCCCCCCTCCCATCTCCACACACTATCAACGTCACATGTTCAACCCTTGCACCAAACCACTTTCAAACACCGTGGCAGATGAGCAGACCTGTTATTCCCACTCCTGTATCAGGAGATAAATTAAACTCTTGTCTTTACAGCACTGCTTGGCCTCCTGCTGTCACTGCAAATCCTCCAGCCACAGGTCATTAAATCAAATGCCTCCCCTGGCATGGAGGGCATGGAGGACACGGAGACACACCTTGCTGAGCAAGAGGTCCACCCGGAGATGGATTGTGCCTCTTTCAGCTCAGAACCTTGCTGATTCATCCTGTTTTTTCTTGGGCTGCTTTCCACTGAATCTCTTCTAAAATGTCTCTCAACCTGCTTTCACTTTCTGGGTGATATTTAACCTACACCTTTCCTCGGGCTCTGCAGCAGTTTCATACCAGCCTCAGGGATTAATGAGGCCCCTGTCCAGCTTCCCAAACATTCTCAGGGTTCAAGTCCTTCCTGAGAAGTTCTGGTAGACCAGAACTTCTGCCCCTCTCAGTTATTATTGTAAAGGCTCCTTTCACCTGCCCATTTCATGGCCCTTTATCCTCAGATAATTCTTCACAGCTCCTCCCATCTGCCTAGTGCTTGTTTGGACTCTGTCAGAGTCTCATCTGTTTTCAATTTAATAATTCTTGTTTGGAGCTTAAAAAATCCCATCAGTGACCTCAGCACCTCAGTTCTTCTCCAGCAACTCAGCCAGACTCTTGCTGTCCTCTAATTCCTGGCATTCCACGTTCCTCTCCTCGTCTGTCCAGCCAGACTCACTTGTCTCACTGACCTACTCTTGATATTCTGCTTTGGCTTGGACTTTCAAACCACTCCAGTCTGTGGTGTGATTTAATACCATTTATTTATTTTTCATGTTTTATTCCCTGTGTTCTTTGAAAAAACAAATCCCTGCCCTGCCCACTGATCTGGGCCACGGCAAGAGTTGTGATTTCTACCACCGGACTCACCCAGTCCCAGGATTGGCAATTTTGGGATATCCCTGTGTTTTGGGATGTCCCTCTGGTGGTGGGACTGTGCTGCTGGCAGCAGCACTGCCCTGCTCACTGGAAAAGCAGCTGGAAGGGGACGGTTGCTGTCGTTGTGTGCAGATATCAACGAGTGCGAGCGGGACCCGCTGCTGTGCCGGGGCGGGATCTGCATGAACACCGACGGCAGCTTCGAGTGCATCTGCCCCCCTGGCCACGAGCTGACAGCTGAGGGCAACACCTGCATAGGTGAGAGGGTGGAAAACCTGTGTCACACCAAGGGGAATCACACAGGGAAAACTCAGCTCTCCTGCTGGGCGCACCAGTGTCTTCTTCCCGTCCCGTGTGCCCCATCCCTGGCAGAGTCCAAGAGCGGGTGGGAGCAGCCTGGTCTGGTGGAAGGTGTCTGTGCCTGTGGTAGAGGGTGGAATGTGATGATCCTTAAGGTCTCTTCCCACCCAAACCACCCTGTGGTCCCATGAGGTGTGGTTTGAACACCCTCACCCTGGAGGGACTGGTGTTGTTCCCGGGGTTTCACTACATTTACATTGTTCACTGAGCACCGACCAATGGGCCAACGACATACTCAGTTTTTGAGGCCCAGGAGTGGGCCCCAGGTGATTCAGGATCCCCCAGGGTGGGAATCAGCACGGCTGGATGCTCCAACTGCTCTTCCCCCCCTCAGACATCAACGAGTGCTCCCTCAGCGACAACCTGTGCCGCAACGGGCGCTGCGTCAACGTCATCGGCACCTACCAGTGCTCGTGTGATTCGGGCTTCCAGGCCACGCTGGACAGGCAGGGCTGCGTTGGTGAGTCCTCCCCTGTGCCAAAGAGTTATTCCAGGACCCCAGGATGAGCCCAGAACCCTCCTAGCCTCTTGTCTGTTCTGATGCTCAGCGGGGCGTTGGAGGGTTGGACAAGGGGGGAACCTCCTGGCTGAGGGAGTGTCAGTGGCACTGGTGTCCTCTTCAGCCCCTCTGCTGCAAGACACGTGTCCCAGCCCACGACCCCAAGGGCTGCCTGACCTCTCCCTTGTCCCCAGACATCGACGAGTGCACCATCACCAACGGGGGCTGCGACACCCACTGCTCCAACTCGGAGGGCAGCTACGAGTGCAGCTGCAGCGAGGGCTACGCGCTCATGCCCGACAAGAGGTCCTGTGCAGGTCAGTGCCCACCTCAGCCCTCACAGGTGCTGCCCCAGGGACCTCTGTGGCCACTTCAGGGTGAGGGAGTCTCCTTTTTGAGCCTGTTCCACAGGGGTGATTTCCCTGAAGGATGATTTTGCTCCGCACTGCCACGTCCAGCCCCTCTCACAGGCTCCTGTAACAACAGCATTTGGAGCAAAGCCCCTCCTGTGCTTGCACAGTACCTGCTCACTGTTCACCTTGGCAATGGTCTCTCCTCTCTCCAGATATTGATGAGTGTGAGGATAACCCTGACATCTGTGATGGTGGGCAGTGCACAAACATCCCCGGGGAGTACCGGTGCCTCTGCTTCGACGGCTTCATGGCATCCCTGGACATGAAGACCTGTATTGGTGAGGGCTGTGCTGCAGCGCTGCTGTTGGAGGCAGGAAGGGGTACAGAGGGTTGCCCCAGAGCCACACCACGCTCCTCGTGGTGTTCCATGGGCTCTTGTCCTCCTGCAGATGTGAACGAGTGTGACCTGAACCCCAACATCTGCCTGCACGGCGAGTGTGAGAACACCAAGGGCTCCTTCATCTGCCACTGCCAGCTCGGCTACTTTGTCAAGAAGGGAACCACGGGCTGCACAGGTGGGGACTCAGCAGACCTGGGGTGAGGGGTGCTGGTGGGAGCCCTCCCAGACAGCTCCCACAGCTGCCACGGAGAGGGCACCGTCCCTGGGGTGCTGTGAGGAGGATGCCGTGGGCACCCAGGGGTGTGGCTGTGCTGGGAGCCCCTCCTGGGCAGGCAGAGCTGGCCAGGAAGGCAGGTTAGAGACAAGAAATGACCTTTTTCTAGTTGATAGCCAAGCCAGGGGCCTGCTCTTCCCTTTACATCATTTTCAGCTCAGGGGTCCAACCCCCTGTTCCCCCAAAACGCCGAGGTCCAGGCTCCTGGGAGCCACTGGAACCCAAACCCAGGAGCGGGGTCAGCCCTGGCTGCTCTCTCCTGCCCTGGGAGGGCTGACCTGTGGGGATCCCTGGTGTGCTTCCTCCCTGCAGACATCGACGAGTGCGAGATCGGGGCCCACAACTGCGACATGCACGCCTCCTGCATCAACGTGCCCGGCAGCTTCAAGTGCAAGTGTCGCACGGGCTGGCTCGGGGATGGGCTCAAGTGCAACGGTAAGTCCTCACCCCTGGGGGCACCTCTGAAGGCTGGGCCGAGCTGGAAGCTGTGCTTAGAGCCCCGGGAGTTGGATGAAGAGCAGCAGGTTTAGGTTGGAGATTCGAAAGAGGTTCTTCCTCCCCAGAGGGTGGTTGGCACTGAACAGGCTCCCCAGGGCAGTGGGCACAGCCCCAAGGCTGCCAGAGCTGCAGGAGGGTTTGGATGATCCTCTCAGGAACATGGGGGTGGTCCTGTGCAAGGGCTGAGGGTTGGACTGGATGATCCTTGTGGGTCCCTTCCAACCTGGATGATCCTTGTGGGTCCCTTCCAACCTGGCATATTCTTGAGGAAACAGCCTCAAGTTGCACCAGGGGAAGTTTAGGTTGAATATTAGGGAAACTTTATTCGTGGAGAGGGTTATCAAGCCCTGGAATGGGCTGTCCAGGCAGGTGGTGGAGTCACCACCCCTGGAGGGATTTAACAGCTGTTTAGATGTGGCACGTGGGGACACGGCTCAGAAACTCCCAGAGATAACGCTGGAGCCTCGAAGCTCTGGGAGAGACCTCCTGGACCATCTGTGAGCCCCCAGAGCTGCCCAGGCTCAGGGGCAGGGCTGGAAGCAGAGCCCTGACGGGCTGTTCTCCCCTTGCCCCAGACCTGGACGAGTGTGCAACCGAAGAGCACAAGTGCAACCTCAACGCCAACTGCGTGAACACGCCCGGCTCCTACCGCTGCGCCTGCCGCGAGGGCTTCAACGGCGACGGCTTCTCCTGCTCAGGTGAGGCCACAGCCAGCAGGAATGTGGCTTGGCACGGGGAATTATAGCCCAGTTGTGCCCCAGAAGTCCCCCCACTTCGACCAGGGCACTGACAGTTTCATTCCGAGTGGAGGTGATGAGTGGACTGCACTTTTTAAGGCTTTTAAGGGGTCGCTGTGCAAGAGGCACTGGGGGAGTTGTCACCGAAGCTGCAGCAGCTCCAGGGTGGTGTTTAAGCCCTCACAGCTCATTATGCAGGTGTAACAAGCCTTAAGTAAAAAGCCTTTAGGGAATGTTATTTCTCACAGGATCGAGTCACTGGATATTCCCTGGAGCTGCTCTCCCAGACAAAATAACTCACTCATCCCAAGCCATTTTGCTTCCTTTTTTTTTTTTTTTTTCCCCTGCTGCTCCAATGCAAAGAGTGGTTCGGAATATTTAATTTTACTTTGTGTTATTGCAAATTTACTCGGAGAAATGGCACCATTGGTGGAAATTCCTCCTGGGCAGACATGTCATTCCCTTTTCTGAGCTTGCTTCCTTGTCATCCTTCGCCCTCTTCCCCACCAGCCTGGCTCAGCACCTCGGGGCCTGGGTCTGGGGTTCCCCCAAAATCCCAAATGATCCCCAAAATCCACAGCTTACACCTCAGATCCCTTCAGCAGGGATCCACCACCCCCTCAGCAGGGATCCACCACCCCCTCAGCAGGGATCCACCACCCCCTCAGAAGGTGTCTGGGGAGGGTCAAGGCAGTGAGGACAATTGCAGCCACCTCCCAAAGAGGGGTGGGATGGGCTAAAGGGAATTCCAAGTTGAGGGAACTCCCACGTGCTGGGGGATGCTGTGTCAGTCTCCTGCTGGGTCTCTCTAGATGTGGATGAGTGTGCAGACAACGTGAACCTGTGTGAGAACGGGCAGTGCCTCAACGCCCCCGGCGGGTACCGCTGCGAGTGCGAGATGGGCTTCAACCCCACAGAGGACAGCAAGGCCTGCCAGGGTAAGTGCCCACAGCTCTGTGGGGGTGCCAGGCAGCAAACAAACCAACAAACACCTCCCTTCTGGCCTTCCCTCTCCGCTGCTCTGTCAGCACCCAATCCATTGCTGACACCTTCCCCCATTACCTGATGGCGCAAAGCTCCCGAGCTTCCAGCTGCCAGGAGTTGGTCTCCAACCTTCCAAGGGGCTGGGCCAAGCCAAGGATTCCTGCAAAACGTGGCCCTGAGTGCCCAGCCCTGCCTGTTTTGCAGACATCGACGAATGCACCTTCCAGAACATCTGCGTCTTTGGGACCTGCCAGAACCTGCCCGGGATGTTCCGCTGCGCCTGCGACGATGGATACGAGCTGGACAGGAGTGGAGGCAACTGCACAGGTCAGGCCTGCTGGGTGAGGGTCTCTGATCTGGGACCTGCTGGGGGGGGAGCTCGCCCCAGCCTAAAGCCAGCTCAGTGTCCCCCGTGGGATGTGGGGATGGGTCTTTGCTGCTGGAAGAGGGGCAGGAGGGACAGCTCAGGGTGGCTCTGCTGCCTCTGGGAGGGTGGTGGGAGGTGGGACAAGGCAAGTCCTGTTTCTAGAAGGGCTTTGTTGACCATCCCATGACCATCCTTATGAACACCCCCCCCCACGGTGTGGGGGGTTCACCCTGGACACGCAGCACAGAGCTCGGGGCTGTGGTTTCTGTGCCGATCTTCACCTTGTTTTTCAGTCTCCATCTTTCCATCCTTCTAGACATCAACGAGTGTGCAGACCCTGTGAACTGCATCAACGGGCTCTGTGTCAACACCCCCGGCAGCTACTTGTGCAACTGCCCCCAGGACTTCGAGCTGAACCCCACCGGGGTGGGCTGTGTGGGTGAGTGGGGACCTGCATGGAGAGCACCCCCCCACACACACCCAGCACCTTGGGGGGCCTTCTTGGTGGTCCCTCAGAGCTGGAACTGGCCACTGCCAGGCTGGCTGGCCACTCTCTGCCCCACCTGGCTGTCCCTGCAGCAGAAGAGGACCCACCTCCCGTTGGGCCTGGCCCACCTTGTGTCACCCCTGTGGGTGCTCTGCTTCTTGAAGAAGTTATTCCAGGGCAGCTCTGGAGCTGTTCTTATTCCCTGGAAGTGCTGGACAGGGCTTGGAGCAACCTGGGCTAGTGGAAGATGTCCCTGCCCACGGCAGGGCATGGAACTGCATGACCTTCAAGGTCCCTCCCAACCCAACCCAGCCTGGGATTCTGCTCCTCCTGTGCACACAGAGTTCTCTGGAGGGGCTTTGCTCACCCACCCGCTGTCTTTGCACAGACACCCGTGTCGGGAATTGCTTCCTGGACACCCAGGACCGAGGAGATGGGGGGATCTCCTGCAGCGCCGAGATCGGAGTCGGGGTCACTCGGGCCTCCTGCTGCTGCTCCCTGGGCCGTGCCTGGGGCAACCCCTGCGAGCTGTGCCCTCCAGCCAACACCAGTGAGTGGGGTGGCGACTGGGGGCCACTCGGGCGTGGGATGGAGGCAGGGACGCTTCCCTGTGGATTCTCAGCTCGGGTCGGGGGTCCTGGATTTGCTGCTCCATCACCGTGATGGAAGCTGAGGGACAGGAAGGCAACCCCGTGCAGGGCCAGGCAGAGCAGGGCAGAGGTGGAGTGGGATGGGGGAGACCCGGCTGGTTGGGGTCCTTCATCCCTAGCCCAGTGGGGGATGTGGAATAATAATCCTGTTATTCGAGTGGGCAGGCAGAGCCAGGACGGATAATTAGGCTTGGCAGGCCGTGGGAGTCAGGCTGCTCCCTCTGCCACCACCCTCGTGGCCTGTTTCTCCCGGGTTTCTCATGGTTCTCCCTCCCCCTCCTTCACAACATTCCTGGGAGCTCCCCAAGCTCAGGACTCCCCCCCTGACTGATTCTTCCACAGCCGAGTACAAGACCCTGTGCCCTGGAGGAGAAGGATTCCGGCCCAACCCCATCACCGTCATCCTGGAGGGTGAGTTATCCCGGGCCCTGTGCCCGGGGGAAGGTGATGCCCTCCAAAGGATGTGCTCCCCTGGGATGGGCTCCAGGAGGTGTTGGGATGGACCCTGCGGGGTGCCAGGCAGCGAACAAACCAACCAACAAACACCTCCCTCTGCTCTCCCTCCCCAGACATCGACGAGTGCCAGGAGCTGCCGGGGCTGTGCCAGGGCGGCAACTGCGTCAACACCTTCGGCAGCTTCCAGTGCGAGTGTCCCCTCGGCTACTACCTCAACGAGGACACCCGGATCTGCGAAGGTACCGAGGCCTCCAAACCGGGCAAAATCATCCCCCTGGGCTCTTTGGGGCGTTAAAAGATAAAACTGAGGGTGCACTGGAGTGTTCTGTGCCCCCCTCATGGCACGGGCTTTACAGCTTTAAAGCAATGAGTAATTGCAATATTCGGCGTCTAATCGCAATAGTCAGTGTCTAATCGCAGTATTCAATGCCTAATTTACAATGTGAAATTTCTAAATGCAATATTCAGTTTCTAGTTACAATACACAATTTTTAATATTCAGTTTCTGATTGCAATATTCAGTTTCTAATTTAAAAAATTCCATTTCTAATTACAGTATTTAGTTTCGAATGACGACATTCAGTGTCTGATTTCAATATGCAATTTCTAATTACAAATATTAATTAAAATCTGCAATTTCTAAGGACAATATTACATTCTAATTACAATACTCAAGATAGATTTCAATATTCAGTTTTTAATTATAATTATCCCCTGGATAATTACGCTATTCATTTTTAATTACAATATTCAGTTTCAATTACAAATATTCCATTTCTAATTGCAACATTCAGTTTCCAATTACAAATATCCAGTTTTTAATTACAATATTCAGTTTCAAATTACAAATATTTCGTTTCTAATTGCAACATTCAGTTTCAAATTACAAATATTCAGTTTTTAATTACAAATATTCAGTTTCTAATTACAAATATTCAGTTTCTAATTACAAATATTCAGTTTCTAGTTACAAATATTCCGTATCTAATTACAATATCTGGACATCACCTCATCTGCTCCACCCGCTTCCAAACCCGTCCCTCCCACAGCCCCGCCCTCACCACGCCCCAACACGAAAATTGGAGTCGGAGGTCCCAAAAAAAAAAACCCCATCTCTTCATCTTCTCTTCTCCTTCCTCATCTCCTCTGACCCACTGTCACTCCTCCTGGAATGTTCTCGAGGCTCCTGAGTAGTGCCCGGTGGTCTGACCCCCCCTCTGGCCCCTGTTTCTGGCAGATATCGACGAGTGCTCTGCCCACATCGGCATCTGCGGCCCCGGCACCTGCTACAACACCCTGGGCAACTACACCTGCGTGTGCCCCCCCGAGTACATGCAGGTCAACGGGGGGAACAACTGCATGGGTACGGCAGGGGCTGGGCCCTGGGGAGGGGGTGGCACTGCCCTGCCCTGCCTGGGCTCTGCCACGGGCTCAGGGGGTGCAGCTCAGCTGGGATTCACCGCCTGGCACCCACTGCCAGGGCTGGGAGAACCCACTGCCAGGGCTGCCATTCCAAAGGGTGGCAGGGCCCATTCCCAGGGCTGGCACAGAACTCATTCCCTGAGCTGGCAGGACCCATTCTTAGGAGTGGTAGAACCCATTCCCAGAGCTGGCACAGCTCCCATTCCTAGGGGTGGCACAGCACCCATTCCCAGATCTGTCAGGACCCATTCCCAAAGCTGGTAGAACCCATTCCTAGGGGTGGCACAGCTCCCATTCCAAAGTCTGACATTCCTAAGTGTGGTAGAACCCATTCCTAGAGCTGGTAGAACCCATTCCCAGAGGTGGTAGAACCCATTCCCAGGGGCGGTAGAACCCATTCCTAGAGCTGGTAGAAACCCTTCCCAGGGGTGGTAGAACCCATTCCCAGGGCTGGCACAGCTCCCATTCCCAAGCCTGACAGATCCCATTCCCAGGGGTAGCAGGACCCATTCCCAGGGCTGGTAGAATCCCTTCCCAGAGCTGCCATTCCAAAGGCTGTCAGGGCCAATTTCCCAGGGCTGGCAGGACCATGCCCAGGGCTGGCAGTGCCCATTCCAGGGCGGGAATGCTGCCTGTGCTGCCTTTGCAGACATGAGGAAGAGCGTCTGCTACCGCAACTACAACGACACGTGCGAGAACGAGCTGTCCTTCAACATGACCAAGAAGATGTGCTGCTGCTCCTACAACATTGGCAAGGCCTGGAACAAGCCCTGTGAGCCCTGTCCCACCCCTGCCAGCCGTAAGTCACCTCATTCCCTGGCTGCCCCCTCGCTTTTCCAGGGATTCTGATGCCTAAAAGCCGGAAAAATAACGCTCTAAAACTCTTTTTGAAGCAAAAAAAAGCCCTTGGTTGTTCCATGCTGGATGCACAGGGGTGTTTTCCAAATGTGAATCCTGAACTGTAGAGGGGTTAGAACTTTATACAATATTTTTGTGATACTTTAGGTTGTCATTGAATGTGGATTTTAAGGCTACATTCCCGTGCACTTCGGGGCACAGCCAGTGCCAAGGGGAGGGGGACAAGGGAGAACACCCTGTCTGGGTTACCCTGTGGCTCCGTGCTGAGCCCCTCCTGCCTGCCAGACCCCCAAATCCAGCCACAGCTGGACCCTCTGTGCCCACTGGGCACGGCCCTGACCTGGGTATTCCCATTCCAGCCGAGTACCAGATCCTGTGTGGGAACCAAGCCCCTGGATTTATCATCGACATCCACACGGGGAAACCCATTGGTGAGTAAACAAATCCTTGCCTTCCCTTCCCAAATTTCCCCTGCCCGGAGGGTATCAGCACAGGGCTGCTGGTGGGTTGTGCTGGGCACAGCCACGCTCAGGGACCCCAGAGCCATGCCAGAATTCCAGTTTTCCCGCCGGGATGCTCAGGGGGGTGTGATTTCTTTGTCTGTGTGTGTGTGTGTGTGCAGACATCGACGAGTGCAGCGAGATCCCGGCCATCTGCACCAACGGCGTCTGCATCAACCAGATCGGGAGCTTCAGGTGTGAGTGTCCCATCGGCTTCAGCTACAACAACATCCTGCTCATCTGTGAAGGTAACACGGGGAGGGTGGGGGGCACCCGAGGGTGGGGGTTCCGCCACCTCCCCACCCCACGGGGGCAGCAGGTTGAGGGCTGTCAGACAGAGTCTGCCTGTTCTCACGTGCTGGGATCTTTGGGGGGGGGTCCTGTTGCTCTTTGTGATCCTGGTGGTCCCTGCTGACTCGGGATATTCCACGATTTTGTAAATCCCACCCTCCTTGAAATCTTCGTTGTTCCGCCTCAGCGGCCAGATCAAAAAAATGCTGATTTACATTCATGTTCTTGATTTTCCCCCCCTTGTCCTGTGTTTTAGATTTTTTTTTTTTTTTTAGCAAAAGTTTGCAAGCACCAGTGTTTCAAACTAAAATTCCCGTTATTTTTTAATCACAAAGCAGTAGGAAATGGTTGAAAATCCACCCAGCTTGGAGCAAGGCAAGGGTTAAAAGCTCAGCTGACTGCACTGAGCCCCTCCAGCCCTCCCAGGAGTTTCCAGTAGTGTTGGAAATGCTGAAACTGTCCTGATAACTTTTCTAATGAATTGGTTTCATTAATCATAAGCAGTGTAATTGCTCTGGTGGGAAAAGCACTGAAACGTGAAGTTTTGCTTAAACCAACCTTGATACACTCCAGTGACCAAAGCCTGGGGGGGAAGGGAAATACTGCTGAGAACTGGACACCAGGAATGCAGAATTTATGGACCAGAAATAAAGAAGAAACCAATAAAGATAATTCAGCATTTGCACTGAGACTCTGTCTGGGGGAAAAAAAGAGAATAAAAAAGGCTGCAAACGTGGGCACGAGAAGCCAGAAATCAATAAGCAGTACAGAGATAGAATGCTAATTAATGGAGGGAATTGTGTAATTGATAGGCAATTAATGAAGAGGATTTATAGGAGATTAACACTGATTTCATTGCAAAGAATGAAGAGAATTTATAGGGAATTCACACTGATTTCCTTGCTGACAATGGATAAACAGTGAGAAGTTTGGGAAGTGGGGAGGGGTCTCTGTGTGGGGCCACCCCCTGCGCTCCCTAAAACTGAAGCAACGCCCCCTTTCTAATGCTGAAAACAGTGGGAGAATTTATTTTATCCTGATGGATACCCCCTCCCCTGGTGTTTTGGATGGCAATCCCTGGTGCCAGGCGTGATTCCCTCCCTCTCCTGGCACAGACATCGACGAGTGCAGCAGCGGGGAGAACCTGTGCCAGCGCAACGCCGACTGCATCAACATCCCGGGCAGCTACAGGTGCGAGTGCTCCACAGGATACAAGCTGTCACCCAGTGGAGCCTGCGTGGGTAAGAGGGCACCCCTGTGCCACCTATTCCACACTCACACACCCCTCTGCCCACTCCCCTGCCCGGGGGGGCTGGGCTGGCACAGCACGTGGAACTGCAGGATGTGCTGAGGTGGAAGGGATCGAGTTCAGCTCCTGGCCCTGCCCCAGGACCATCCCCATGTGCCCGAGGGGATCATCCAAACGCTCCCTGGGGCTGTGCCCACTGCCCTGGGCAGCCTGTTCCAGCACCCAACTACCCTCTTTTTCTAATATCCAACGTTTTCCTGATCTCCAACCCAACCCTGCCAGTGCTGCCCTGTTGTCACTCCCAGGGACTCTGACCTGGCTGTGCTGTGACTGTGGCATATCTGGATTTCCTGGTGCAATTCCCAAGGAGTGTGGGCCCCTGAGGGATGAGAAAAGGTCACTGTGAAGTGCAACTTGGGCCACATTTTCCAATTACATGTAATTTTGGGGTTTTTTGAGTGCATAAATCTCGTGGTTTACGTGCGGGGCCAGGAGCTGAACTCAACAATCCTGGTGGGTCCCTTCCAACTGGGCACGTTCTGTCCTTCTGCTCCTGTTCCCTATGGAGCCACCTCTCAGAAATGGGAGGGAGGGCTCTGCCCTTCCCACCCTTTCGGCTCACCAGTGCCCGCCTCGCTTCGTTTCAGGTCGCAACGAGTGCCAGGAGATCCCCAACGTGTGCAGCCACGGGGACTGCGTGGACACCGAGGGCAGCTACGTCTGCATCTGCCACAACGGCTTCAAGGCCACGGGGGAGCAGACCATGTGCATGGGTCAGTTGGGGCCACAGGCTGCTCCTGGCTCAGTTTGGTGCCACACACCGTGTGGGAATCAGACACGAGGAAGGACGGCAGTTGTCTCTGACACTTTGCTGAGCGGTGCCAAGGGCTCCGGCGTCCCCTCAGGCTGCCCCCTGGTGTTGTGCAGCCCCCTGGGCGCTGCCCACACGCCCAGGAGTGTCGCCTCACTCGACCCCGGTGACCTTGTCCCCGCAGACATCGACGAGTGCGACCGACAGCCCTGCGGAAACGGCACCTGCAAGAACACGGTTGGCTCCTACAACTGCCTCTGCTTCCCTGGCTTTGAGCTCACCCACAACAACGACTGCATGGGTGAGTTCCCTGGAATCCTGAGCCCAGGGATTGCTGGCCACCAGCGCAGAGTGTCCCACGTGGGCACGCGGGGTGGGGTGAGCGGCAGCGGCGGGTGGAGGTGGTGGTGGGGGGGTCTGTACGTGCCAGAGGCGCAGGGCCGGTGGGGGTGACACTCTCATGCTCTGCATCTCTTCCTGTTTTGCTTGTCCTCTCTCCCTCCCACAGACATTGATGAGTGTTCATCCCTGGTGGGGCAGGTGTGTCGCAACGGCCAGTGTATCAACAGCGTCGGCTCCTTCCAGTGCCTGTGCCAGGAGGGGTACGACCGGACCCCCGACGGGAAGAACTGTGTGGGTGAGTGTCTGCTGGGAGATGTGGGCCCCAGGCTGAGCCCGTCGCAGCCAGCTGAGCGGTGGGTTCTCCAGAACCTCTCACAAGTCCTCTGCTCACAAGTCCCAAGTCCTCTGGAAGCAAAACCTGGTCACCTGAGCGCCCAGCGAGTCCCTCTCTGCCTTCATCTCCCTGCCAGCAAGGCAGGGAACAGTCAAACCTGTACCTTTCCATGTGCAGTGAGGAGAAACGCTCTGCCCACGCCCCTAAAACCCGCAGAGTTGTACCAGGGGTGCCCAGGGGACCATCCTGGGAAATGTCTTCCCTGCTTCCCTGGTGCCTTTTGGGCACAGCAGGTCCTCTGAGGTGGGCACAGACCCCGTCACCGGGTGTTTCTCTTCCTCCTCAGACATCAACGAGTGTGTGAGCCTGCCTGGCACCTGCTCCCCGGGCACCTGCCAGAACCTGGAGGGCTCCTTCCGCTGCATCTGCCCCCCGGGCTACGAGGTGCAGAACGACAACTGCATCGGTAACGTTGGATCTCCGCCCCCCTCCCCGTGCACGCGTGGCCACCTTGGGCCGTCCCCACAGCAGCCCTGCTCTTCCTGGGTGGGCTGGGGCATCAGCAGGATGGGGCATCACCACCCCCAAATACCGTCTTGCCGTGCAGGATGTGCTCCTGTGGCAGAGAAGGCTCGGGAGGTTTCCTGTGCCATTTTCTCTGAGGGAGGGTTAGAGGTTGGGGACGTGGTGACGATGCATCAGAGCTCCCAGGCATCCCCTTCACCTCGTTTTCACGAGGAAAGGGGTGACCTTTGGGTGCTCTGTGTGTCCCTGCTCCTCCCAGATATCAACGAGTGCGAAGAGGAGCCCAACATCTGCCTCTTTGGGACGTGCACCAACACCCCCGGCAGCTTCCAGTGCGTGTGTCCGCCGGGCTTCGTGCTGTCTGACAACGGCCGCCGCTGCTTCGGTGAGTGCAGCTGCTCCTGCTGGGGAGAGAGGGAGGGAGCAGAACCTCCTGGGCCTCTGCATGACCATGGAACTGTCCCCATCGTCCCCTCCCCCTGCAGACACTCGCCAGAGCTTCTGCTTCACCCGCTTCGACAACGGGAAGTGCTCCGTCCCCAAGGCCTTCAACACCACCAAGGCTCGGTGCTGCTGCAGCAAGATGCCAGGGGAGGGCTGGGGAGATCCCTGCGAGCTGTGCCCTCAGGAGGGCAACGGTAGGAATGCTGGGAATGTGGGGGGAAAGCCAGGAAAGGGTGAGGTGTCCAGCAAAGGGGGTCTGTCCATCCCGGGGAGAACTGCCTGGGGAAGTGGGAGCCCGGCCTGGGCTGCAGAATTTCCTGGGGCTCCTCCGGCAGCCAGGTGGGTTATTTCTGCTTTGGATCTGCTCTTGGTGCTCTCCAGGGCTTTGGACAAGGGTTTGGGGTTTCCTCAGGGCCTCCACAGCTCTTTCTACAACTCCCTGAAAGGAGGTGGTGGCCCAGTGGGGGTTGGGTTGTTCTCCTGGATAACAAGTGACGGGACGGGAAGAAACAACCTCAAGTTGTGCCAGGGTTGAATATTAGGAAAAGTTTCTTCACTGAAAGGGTGGGCAAGCACTGGAAGAGGCTGCCCAGGGTCTCTTCCATCCCTGGAAGTGTTCAAAAAACACGTGGATGTGGCACCTGGAGATGTGAACATGGTGGTGTTGGGTTAATGGCTGGACTCAATGACATCAGAGGGCTTTCCAACCTTCATGATTCCCTGACTCCATGATTCCAGACCCGAGGCAGGCACAGATTTTTTCCAGCCAGACGGGATTTTGTGGGTTCTCAAGCTTCCTCTAGAAGCAAGAGTGGGATCCCCTTGTGATTAGATCTTGCTTTCCTGCTTGCTTCCAGTTGCCTTCCAGGAGCTGTGTCCGTACGGCCACGGAGCCATCCCAGGCCCAGGTGACACCCGAGAAGGTGAGGTTGGGTTTGGGGAGGACAAGAAATTTGGGCTTGGGGGGGTGTTGCTGCCTAAAAACAACCAGACTTGGGCTGCTGGAGAGCAGGGTTGGATCCCAGTGGCAGGGAAGGGGTGGGAGAAATAGGTCTGGGGTCTCCCCCAAGCTCAGCTGCTCACCAGAGGTTCAGCCCCCAAGTCTGGAGAGGGAGAGTCTGAAACTCCAGGGATCACCTGGAGTGTCTTGTGTGAGCCCTGAAAGGGGCATTGGTGGCTGGGTGAGGTTTCATCCCCCTTGTTTTCCCCTGCAGATGTCAATGAGTGCTCGGAGAACCTGGGGGTCTGCATCAACGGGGCCTGCATCAACACCGACGGCTCCTTCCGCTGCGAGTGCCCCTTCGGATACAACCTGGACTACACGGGGGTCAACTGCGTGGGTGAGGGTCTGCCTGGGGCTGCGTGGGGGGCCAGGGGCTGCCTGGGAGAGGCTCTGTGTGGTGGGTGGGTGTCTGTGAGGGTCTGTGTGGCGGATGAGTGTCTGGGTGATGGGTGGGGTCTGTGTGGTGGGTGGGAGCCCTGTTCCCTCCTTCCACGCCCTCTGTGTCAGAGGAGGATGGTCTGTCCCTACTCAGGCTGCAGGGACAGACCAACCCCGACCCTTCCCACCCCACTGACCCCCCCATGACATGTCCCGTGTCCCCAGACACCGACGAGTGCTCCATCGGCAATCCCTGCGGGAACGGCACCTGCACCAACGTGGTGGGAGGCTTCGAGTGCGCCTGTGACGAGGGCTTCGAGCCGGGGCCCATGATGACATGTGAAGGTAACGCTGCTAGGGGGCTGCCCCTTCGCTCCCAGTGCCACCCAGGCTGTGGGGGGGACCCCTCTGGGTGCCTTTTCATGGCAGGAAGCGTTGGTGGAACGAAGTTCTCCCGAGCTGAACGCACAGGGCAGGGTGGGTCTGTCCTGGGGAGGCCCAGCCCTGTCCCCAACAGCACCAGGGCAAGTTCTCTCCTCTCTCCTTCTCTCAGACATCAACGAGTGTTCCCTGAACCCCCTGCTCTGCGCCTTCCGCTGCATCAACACCTTCGGCTCCTACGAGTGCACCTGCCCCTCTGGATACGCCCTGAGGGAGGACAGGAGGATGTGCAGAGGTAACAGCCCCTCCTGCATCCATCAGGAATCTCCCACACCCTCCCCAGCCCCTGAACTCGGCCACGTGCCCACTGTCACCCCCCCTGCTCTTGCTGTCGCAGAGGAATCCTTTGCTCTCAGGGTGGGCAGGCCCTGGCACAGGTTGCCCAGAGAAGCTGTGGCTGCCCCATCCCTGGGAGTGTCCAAGGCCAGGTTGGAACAACTTGGGACAGTGGAAGGTGTCCCTGCCCGTGGCAGGGGGTGGGCCAGGACGAGCCTCCAAGTCCCTTCCAACCCAAACCATGTTATGAGTCTATGATTTTATCAGCTGTGCCCCAGCCAGCCTGGGCTAAGGCCACAGGGCTTGCTGGAGCAGTGGGCACTCTGATGCCCCCCCAGGGCTGGCAGGGGCAGCTCTGATGGGGTCTCTCTTGCAGATCTGGATGAGTGTGCAGAGGGGCTGCACGACTGCGAGTCCCGGGGGATGCTGTGCAAGAACCTCATCGGCACCTTCATGTGCATCTGCCCCCCGGGGATGCAGCGCAGGCCCGATGGAGAGGGCTGCACAGGTACCACAGCAGGCTGCCAGGGCCTCCCAGGGGCATGGAGATAGTTCCCTGCCAGGCACTGCCCGTGGAAGTTTGTGTTCAAACAGCTCCTCCCGTGGGTTGGAACCTCCTGTGTGTGCCGGTCATGCCTTCGCACACAAACCTCTGTTCACCCCTGACCCACGTGGATCAGAGTCCAGCACGGGGTGGGGGCCTTTCCTTTGGGTCTCTCCATGTCTGTCCTGAGCTGCTTTGCAGTGATTTATTTGCTTTGGGAAGGGGCAGCACTGGGCAAGCCCAGCCCTGCTCAGCCTCGGGCACAGCAGGGACACGGTGCCAGACCAGCTCCACTGCTGGCCCAGCAGCTTGGCCAGCGCAGGTGGAGCATTTGCAGGCCAGGGAAGCCGAATTTCAGCCACCCTTGCTTTTTGGGGGAGGTCCAGGGCAGGTGGGTGTGTCTCCCAGCTGGTGTGGGAATGGTCCTCGAGGGCTCTGGGAGGACATTTCAGAGTGAGCGGCAGCACAGGGACTGATGGAAAGCTGGAACTGGTTCTTCGCCAATTCTTTGTGGGTTTCTCTTTCTTTCTTTCTCTCTCTCTCTCTCCCTCCTTCCTTTCCTCCCTCCCAGATGAGAACGAGTGTCGGACCAAGCCCGGGATCTGCCCCAACGGCCGCTGCGTCAACACCGCGGGGAGTTATCGCTGCGACTGCAACGAGGGCTTCGAAGTCAGCCCCTCTGGCACTGAGTGCATCGGTAATGCCCAAATCCTGCCCGGCCTGGAGCGGCAGGTGGTGCTTCCTGGGGGCTCAGGGGGTCTAAGAGACCTGTAGAAGGACTCGTGGCGAGGGTACAGAGGGACACGGCAAGGGGGAGCGGATTCGTGTGGCAAAGGGCAGGGTGGGGTGGGATATTGGGAAGGAATTCCTCCCTGGGCAGGGTTAGGTGGGATATTGGGAAAGAATTCTTCCCTGGGAGGGTGGGGAGGCCCTGGCACAGGTTGCCCAGAGAAGCTGTGGCTGCCCCATCCCTGGAAGTGTCCAAGGCCAGGTTGGAGCAACCTGGGACAGTGGGAGGTGTCCCTGCCCAAACCAGGGCTGGAACTCTATGACCTTCAGGCTGTTCCATCACCCCTGACCTCACATCCCCCCCTTTCCTCCACCCAGACACCCGCCAGGGGTTCTGCTTCACCGAGGTGCTGCAAACCATGTGCCAGATGTCCTCCACCAACCGCAACCTGGTCACCAAATCCGAGTGCTGCTGCAACAGCGGGCGCAGCTGGGGCCCCCAGTGCGAGCTCTGCCCCCTGCCTGGCACTGCCCAGTACAAGAAGATGTGTCCCCACGGCCCAGGATACTCCACTGATGGCAGAGGTGAGCTGGGGATGTGGGTGCAGGTGGGACAGAGCCTGGAGCAGCCACAAATGCTCTGCGAGGTTCTCCGGGCGGGTTCTCAGCTCTGGCGGGGGCTCAGAGCTGCCCTGGCACAGGGCTGGCAGCGGGGACAGAGGCAGCCTTGGCACTGTGACAGCTCCTTCCCTCCCTCCCCCAGACATTGATGAGTGCAAGGTCCTGCCCAACCTGTGCAAGAATGGGCAGTGCATCAACAGCATCGGCTCCTTCCGCTGCCACTGCAGGCTGGGCTACACCGCTGACATCACGGGCACGGCCTGCGTGGGTGAGTTGGGAGAGGAATTCCCTGTCCCTGGGCAGCTCTTGGCTGCCATCCCTGCTTTTTAGCAGGCAGAGAGAGGGTTTTGTAGCCCCCAGCTGGGAGCTGCCCTGCCCTCTGGCTGTGCAGCCCTGCGTGTCCGTAGCGGGGCTCTGGACACCTCGCTCCTGTTTTGTGGCTCTCTGGCACCTCAAAGTCATCTCTGCATGTTGTTTGACTCCTTAAAAATGAGGTTCCTGGTCTTGTCTGACCCCGGGAGCCGCAGGGATGGGGATCTGGAGGTGAAATCTGGGAGCAGCCAAACCTGCCTTTGGTGCTGCCAGAGGCTGAGCTCCGAGGGGGGAATGCAGGTGTTGATATAAAAGGGCACCCCTGGAATCACAGAGGGTCTCCTACATTTGTTGTGCTGCCTCAAACTGAGGCGCTACTCCAAAATCTGTGCCTTCCTGGAGGGTGAGAACAGGCCCTTTGCCTGGGAAGTGCCAGAATCCACAGGGATATCTGACCACAAAACCCGGGATCACCGTGTGTCCAGGAGCTCCTGGGCAGCCTGAGCGCTCCAAGGGGGTGGTCCTGTCCCTGTGGCTGCTGATGTGTCTCGTCTCCCGAGGGCAGATCTGGACGAGTGCAACCAGTCCCCCAAACCCTGCAACTTCATCTGCAAGAACACCGAAGGCAGCTACCAGTGCTCCTGCCCCCGAGGGTACATCCTGCAGGAGGATGGCAAGATCTGCAAAGGTATCCAGAAGGAGCAGAGCCCCTGCCCTCACCTCTGGCACTCGGTGGGGGATGTGGCAGAACAGTTCAGGTCCTTCTGTTCAGCCACAGGGCAAGGCTGTGCCCAGCCTCTCCCAGTATCCGTGTGGCAGGCTGGGAGGAGGCTGGGCTAAGGATCTAGGAGACTCTGGGACCTGTGGGTCGCAGGGGGGGCAGGGAAAAACCTCTGCACCTTCCAGGTGTCCCCAGTGAGGTGGGGAGAGGCTGGTTCTTCTCGCAGAAGAACGCTGGGTGTTGTTCCTGAGTCTGGTCCCGGAGTGTCCAGGTGTATCCACCTCAGGGGAGGTAAAATGAGACGCTTTTTCCTTTTTGTTTTAGACTTGGATGAGTGTTCCACCAAGCAGCACAACTGCCAGTTCCTCTGCGTGAACATCATCGGGGGGTTCAACTGCAAGTGCCCCCCCGGCTTCACTCAGCACCACTCGTCCTGCATCGGTGAGTAGAGCCACTCCCTGCTCCCCTGGGCAGCACCAGGACATTTCCATGGGCACAACGTCCCCAAGGGGTCAGTTTGAAGCCCAGGAGAGAGACTTTCCAGGCGCCCCCCCCCCCAAAACCGTGGGTGTTTTGCAGACAACAACGAGTGCACAGCTCAGCCCTCGCTGTGCGGAGCCAAAGGGCAGTGCCTGAACACCCCGGGCAGCTACAACTGCGAGTGCCAGAAAGGATTCTCCCTGGACAGCTCTGGGGTCAACTGTGAAGGTGGGTCTGGGTCTCCAGGGACTTTGGCAGAGTTGTTTTGCCCTGGGGAAGAGTTCCTGGTGCCTCCCAGGCTCTGAGGAGCTCAGTCCAGCGAGCTCGGGGAGGGTTTGGACAGCGCTCCAAGGGACACGGTGAGATTGTTGGGGTGTGCTGTGCAGGGCTAAGAGTTGGACTGGATGATCCCTGTGGGTCCCTTGCGGCTCAGGATATTCCAGGATTCTATCAGGAGGGTATGTGGGGCACCAGAAGCCCCCGTGGGAAGCCCCTGGTGCAAAGGAGAGGTCGGTGCCTGACCTGGCTGGGCCAGGAGACAGAAATGAAGGTCTCAGTGCTGCAGCCACAGCCAAGGCTGGGGCAGGAATGGTTCTGTGTCCCACCAGGAGACATCTCAGGCTGGCCATGGGAGTGCCAAGCAGATCAGAACTGGTAACAGGCCAGGCCAGACCTCAAAAACCACCCGGGGGTGTCTGTGGGCCCTGGGGCTGAGGGTGCCCCTCACCTGCAGCTGCAGACACAGAACTGGGCACAAGAACCACCCCCACACCAGCACCCTCAAGGGTGCCAGGCTGGTCCCACCAGCCAGGGGGGGTGTTGTCCCAGCTGCCCCTGTGTTGCTTTGCTGCAGATGTGGACGAGTGTGACGGGAACCACCGGTGCCAGCACGGCTGCCAGAACGTGCTGGGGGGGTATCGCTGTGGCTGCCCCCAGGGCTACGTGCAGCACTACCAGTGGAACCAGTGTGTGGGTGAGTGGGGAGGGTGTCCTGTGCCTGTGGGGGGTGTCCTGTCCCTGTGGGTGTATCCCACACCTGTGGGATGCAGGATGGAGGGCAGCTGACCCCCTGAGTCCCTCTCCACCCCCTCAGCCCCTCCTGACGCTGGGTTTGGGTTCATCCCCACTCTCCCACTGATGTTCCTGCCGGGATGGACCCCCTGCCCCACCCCTGCTTCTCCCAGGAGCAGGGAATTCCAGAAAGCTGCTCTGCAGAGCCCTGAGCTGCCACCAGCAGCAGGATAACCCTCTGTCCTGGCACTCCTTTGGGCTCCAGCTGGGAATTCAGGGCTGGATGCCCACCTGGTGCCCATCCCTGAGCGTGTGCCACCCCTCCTGCAGATGAGAACGAGTGTTCCAGCCCCACGGCCTGCGGCTCTGCCTCCTGCTACAACACCCTGGGCAGCTTCAAGTGCGTGTGTCCCTCGGGGTTCGACTTCGACCAGGCCTTCGGGGGCTGCCAGGACGTGGACGAGTGCTCGGCCGGGGGCAGCCCCTGCAGCTACGGCTGCTCCAACACGGACGGGGGGTACCTGTGCGGCTGCCCCGGGGGCTATTTCCGAGCGGGACAAGGGTAAGGGAGCAGTAAGGGTCCTGCGGGATGTTGACCCCAACCCCCCCCAGGGAGTCCTCGGCTTCTTCTCGCCTCGTCCAAGGATCGTTTACAAGAAATTAAACCCTCCCCACCCGCCCTTTTGAAGTGTTAACGAGCCAGGCGTTGCTTTGTTCCGCTGGGAATCGTCCCAGCCGCGTGTCCCTTCCCAGGCTTTTCACCCATTTAGCGAACGCAGAAAGTAATATTGGTTGGTTCCAAATTAATTAGTGTTCTATCCTTAATTGGCTAATTTAATCTGCGTGCTTTGGTTCTCTTATCTCTCCTCCTCAGACAGAGGCTGTAATGTCTTTGTTCATCTCCTCTGTGTCTTCTGGTCGCTCCAAGATGTCTTTGGAGGGCCATGAATTTGAGATCCCAAGCTGTCCAATCCTCAGCTCCCTCAAGCTTTGTTTATCAGAGCCGGGTTTAAAGATCAAACCAAAGAGCCTGTGAAGAGAACTCCAGCCACCTGTTACCCTGAATTAAAAGTTTAGGGAAGTTGGATCATCTCCCAAGGGCATCTCCTCCTCCATTCCCAGATCCAGCGGTTAGTGCTGTAGGAGGTGCTCTGTAGATCCACCCAGTCCAGGATGGGGATGGATTAATTAAACCCTCTTGTTTAGGCACGTTCTGATCTCTCTGTCCACGCCATGTCCCACCCCCACTCGTGTCTGTGGGACCGCTCTGAGGGCCGTGGTGACGCTCCCGTTTGAGTCACGGCTCTGAGCTGGGTCTCTCTGCTCTTCTGCCACCAGACACTGTATTTCTGGCTTGGGTTTTGGGAAAGGGCCCTACCTGCCAGCCCCCCAGGAGGAGGATGAGGACAACCTGCTGTCCCCTGAGACCTGCTACGAGTGCAAGATCAACGGCTACCCCAAGAGGGGCCGGCAGCGCCGCAGCCTCAACGGCACCGAGAAGCACCAGGTGGGACATCCGAGGCATCCTGGCTGGGATGGGGGGGCAAGGCAAGAGCTGGGTCACTTGGGGGTGGTGGGTCCTGTGCCAGTGGGACCATCCCTGCCTCAATCCAGCCAGAGCAGCTCACCCCACACCTGCCCTGGGAGTTTGGGGACATCCCCCAGTCCACAAGTCCTGCGGGAATTGAGGGTGGGACGTCCTGAGGTGACACAGCCGTGTGTGGTTTGGCCACAGATGTCTGGGGACGCGTGAAGCCAAGAGATAGAGCACGTGTTTTCCATCCCTGGAAGTGTTCAAGGCCGGGTTGGACAGAGCTGGAGCGTCCTGGGATAGTGGAAGGTGTCCCCTGCCCATGGCAGGGGGGTGGGATGAGATGAGCTTTGAGGTCCCTTCCAACCCAAACCCAAACTCTGTGTTTCTGAGCGAGGGGAGGTGATGGGGGAGCAGTTCCCCACTCACTGTCTGACTCCAGACTGGGCCTGTCACTGTAAACACAGGTTATTCCTCAGCAGGAAGTTCCAAGGCTCTCCCAAGAGTTTTACAGGACTGGGAGGTCATTTTAGGCCTTGGAAGGAAAATGGCCCTGAAGTTCCTGGTCCTTCCTCTGAAGCTGAGGGCTGTGTGCTGGCTGGTTCAGTGTCAGACACACAAACAGGGCACCAAGAAACACCTGTAGGAAATGAAGGACCGTGGGAGTCGCTGTTACTTCCCAGAGCTGCTTTGGGGCAGAAATCCCCTAAAAACCACACCCTCCTCCACCTGGCCCCGAGGTGTTGGGAGGGAGGAACCTGTGAGTGACACAGCTCTGTTCCTTAGCAGGAGCAGGCGGTGAACTTGGCCAGCATGGACGTGGAGGCCCCGCTGTCCATGACCCTGAACCTGTCGGACCTGGCGCACAAGGAGCACATCCTGGAGCTCCTGCCGGCCGTGGAGCCCCTGGAGAACCGCGTGCGGTACCTCATCTCCCAGGGCAACGAGGGGGGCTATTTCCGCATCCACCAGAAGGAAGGGCTCAGTTTCCTCCACCTGGGCCGCAAGAAAATCCTGCCCGGCACGTACGTGCTGGAGATCGTGAGCGTGCCCCTGTACCGCAGGCGGGAACTGCAGAAACTCGAGGCCAAGAACCACCTCGACTACTTGGCGGGGGAGCTGGGCCAGGCACTGAGGATGAAGCTGCAGCTCCAGCTCTACTAAAAAAAAAAAAAAAAAAACAACAAAACACCACCACCACCAACCCCCCATCGCCGCCGCCACCACCACCACCACCACGAGATCCACCCGACAGTGCAGTCCTTCTTCTCCTTCAACAACGGGCTCCTCCCCTCCTGCCACCGCCTGCACGGGACAAACCCGCGGGGAATGGCCCTCTGGGATCCAACCCCTGCCTGGGCCCACCAGGGACGCTCAAACCCGGGCCACGCCGCACCGAGGGCTCTGCCCAGGGGTCCCGACCCCGTCGAAGGGACTCCCTCCCCCTGCTCAGCTCTCTCCTGGCTCCTGTAAACCAAGACACTGTCTCCAGGCTGGCAGGGTGGTGCCATGGGGAGGGGGGCTCCGTGGTCCTATCCCACCCCCCCAGCCCAGGGAATGTGCAGGGAGGGGGCTGGGGGCAGCTTGGGTGTGGTGTCAGTGCATTTCCCATCAGCTCCTGTTCCTCCTTGGCTTCTGCCTTGTCATGATGGTGCTGCAGAAACCATCCCACCCCTACCCTGGCTGTGCTCTGTCTCCCTCTTGTCTTCTCCAGGTTCTCTGACCCTTTTGGGGCTCCTCTGGTGCTTTTGGGGCTCCTCTGGTGCTTTTGGGGGCTCTTGTGGTCCCTTTAGGGCTCCTCTTGTCCCTTTGGAGCTCCTCTGGTCCTTTGAGGCTTCTCCAATACTTTGGGGCTCCTCTGGTGCTTTTGAGGCTTCTCTGGTGCTTTTGGGGCTCCTCTGTCGAGCAGCAAAGGTCACCTCTGAGCAAAAGGCCAGTTTTCAGGTTGCCCACCTCACACATCCTGAAGCAGCCAGGCCATGTGGGGGCCACAGGACCCCTCAGGCCTTCCCACCATGGCAGGCTGAACAAATCTGGAGCTGGAAGGGCTTTCCCAGAGCTCCAGCAAGTCCAGGGGTTTGAAGGTGTCATGTCCTTTCTGAGGAGGAGCTCTGGGGTGGGAAAAGGCAGATAAATTGGATTGATGTGGCTGGACAAAGTCAGCTGATGGGAAAACCCCCGTGGGGAGCCCCCTTGGATGCTTCCAGAGGGGTGGGGGGCTTCGGGGGGGATGCACCTCCCACGCTGCAGGGGCACTTTTCCTGGCCACCAGCTTGAAAATCCTGGGAGAAGCAGGGTGGGGAATGGGGTGGGAGGCAGGGGACAGCCACTTCCAGAAAGAACCCTGGGCTTGGAGCCCTTCTGGGAAGGGGGCTCTGGCTGTCCCCTCCACCTTGGGCAGGCCGAGGTGACACCAGAGATGGACAGTCTGTGGTCACTCCAGAGAGCGTGGAAAACGGGAATTCCACCCCACAACCCATCCCTGTCCCCCACAGACGCTCCCCCTGGCGCTGCCTGAAGTTCTTCCCACATTCCCTAACCCCGCCTGAAGCTCTTCCCACATTCCCTAACCCCCCACCTGCATCTCTTGGCAAGTCCCCCCCCTGCCCCCACGGGACAAAGGTGCTAAAATTCACACGGAACTACCTGCTCCCAGCCCTGAGGTGCTCCCAGCTGCGGGAATCTGGGCTGGGATCACCAGCATGAGTGCACTGTCCCCACCACCCCCCAAATATTTATGGAGAGCCACCAAAGTCCCGCTCGCTGGGAGGAGTGCAGATTCCTGGAGCTTTGTTGTTGTTTTGTGGGGAGTTTTTTTTTTGGGGGGGAAAGGGAAGGGGGTGGATTTTTCTCGGTCCCCGAGGGGTGGGGGAAGTGTGTGTTTACTGTATTGGGGCTGAAGTCAAACTTGAAAACTCTTTTTGCGGCTCCAGACTCTGGATTTTACAAGGGTCCCAGAGCTTTTGTGACAGGATGGGTGGCCTGATGTTTGGGATTGCTTTTCTGGTTTGGTTTGGGGGTTTTTTTTTATTTTTTTTTTTTATTATTATTATTTTGGTTTGGTTCGTTTAATTTTTTTTTTATTATTATTTTTTCCAACAGGTGCTTTTTTTTTACCAAAAAAACCAAAAAACACCTCCCCCCCAAAAAATATTAATAATTATAAATTAGCAGAGCTGGGTTTGTGTGTGTGTGTGTGTTGAGCCTAAAAAAAGAAACTCAAAGGAAAAAAGCTCAAGGTTTCCTTCCTTCCTCTCTGGTGCAGTGTTTGGTTTGGGTTTTTTTTATTATTATTAATTTTGTACTGACATTTCTTGCTGGTTGGTTGTTTTTGGTTTGGTTTGGTTTGGTTTTTTTTTTGAGGGGGAGGGGGAAAAAGTGTTGAAACCCAAAAACCTTGTGCCCCTTGTCCCGCACAGAGAGGTGGCTCTTTGTGGAATTCCTTTTTTTTTTTTTTTTTTTTTTTTTTTTTTTTTTTTTTTTTGTATCAGAAGCAACAGCAACAATAAAATTATTTTGGGTTAGGTGGGTCTGTGTTTCTTTCTCGGCTGGGCACGGATTTGGGGTGGGAGGACCCATCCAAGCTCCAACGTGGAGCTTCTGTGGAGACACAGGTGGGATTGTCCAGCCTGGAGGAGAGAAGGATCCAGGGAGACCTTGGAGCACCTTCCAGGGCCTAAAGGGGCTCCAGGAGAGCTGGAGAGGGACTGGGAACAAGGGATGGAGGGACAGGACACAGGGAATGGCTTCAAACTGAAAGAGGGGGAATGTAGATGGGATATTGGGAAGGAATTCTTGGCTGAGAGGGTGGGGAGGGACTGGGATGAATTTCCCAGAGAAGCTGTGGCTGCCCCATCCCTGGGAGTGTCCCAGGCCAGGTTGGAGCATCCTGGGATTCTGGAAGGTGTCCCTGCCCATGGATGGGCTTTAAGGTCCTTTCCCACCCCAAACCTGTGATTCCCTGATTCCCTCTCCCAGCCGGGGCGTGGAATGAGGGTGATGCCGAAGGTCCGAGCCCAGGGGTCGTGTCGTGTGTGGGGTCGGGCTCCGGCTGGTTGAGTTCGGCTCCAAATCTCCTTCCAGGCTGCTATTCCCGGTTTTAGGAAGCTCTTCCCGCCTTCCCGTTGCGGAGACGGAGCTTTGTGCCACAAGAGGGCAGGCGGGACTGCGGCATCGGCCACTGGGAGGGATCCCGGAGCCTTACTGGGAGCACTGGGAGCAGCGCTGGGAGCGGAGCCGCTCCCCTGGCACGGGAAAACAGAGTCCAGTGGGCTCAGATGCCCCTCCAAGAGCTCCCCGGGCGCCTTGATGGGGGAGAGGTTTGTGTCGGACCCCCCAGGATTTGGGGTCTCCCCTGGGAGATGGGAGATGCCCCCAGGATTTGGGATTTCCCATGGGAGATGGGGCAGTCCCACAGGGTTTGGGTTCCCCCTGGGACATGGGGCAGCCCCCCAGGATTTGGGATTTCCCCTGGGACATGGGGCAGCCCCAAAGGTTTTGGGATCTCCCTCAGATCATGGGACAACCCCTCAGGATTTGGGATCTCCCCCCGAGGACCTGAGGGACACCAAAGAGCAGAGCTGGAGCTGGCTGGGGTTAGCACAGTGCAGCTTTATTTCCATGGAGGGGGACGAGGTTCTCTCTCTCTCCCCCCGTGGGCTCCAATCCCTTCCTACAAACCCTCCCTGCTGGCCCACGGCCACCAGCCCGCCACGCCTTTGGCCAGCTGAGCACCCCTGCTCCCCAGGCGTGGGGAGAACAGCCTTGATCCCCCCCCTCGGCATCTCCCACAGCCCCTCAGATTCCCAAAAGCAGGACGGCCAGGGAAGGGCCAGCCACCCCCGGCGACCCCCTGGGCGTGGGGAGCCCACCCGGGTCCTGCAGGATCCGGGAGTGGCCGGAGCGGGGCCACCGTGGGGAGAGGCTGCCAGGCCGGGGCTGGCTGAGAGGCATCTCCCAGGAGTTGCGTGGGATCTTTGATCCCTCGCGGGATCCCAGCGGGGCCACCCACGCAGGGCTGCACCTCGCTCGGGGCCACTTTCACCGGCTGCGAAAGCAGAGAGAGGCTGAAGGGCTGGAGGCCAAAAAACACGCGGTGGGTGGGGGGGAAAGGGGGTCTCTCCACCTCGCCCTGCCCTTTTTTTTGGGGGAGGGTCTTGGGAACTGCCACACAGAGAGGAACAAAAGCCAGCACGTGGGTCTGGTGCCTGGAAACCCCCTGACAGACACAGCTCAGCTACAGGGACACGCACACGCACACGCACACACACACACACGCACGGTCAGCACTCCCCGCGGGACACGGACGGGGAGGGGACGGCGTGGGAGGGGGCAGGAGGAGGCGGGGAAGGGGGTCCAAGCTCTGCCGTGGCACCGGGCAGAGCCCCCGCGGGCCGTGGCCGAGGGCAGGTCCCGCCATGCCCTGTCCCGTCCCCTCCTGCCCCCGTGGGCAGGGTGGGCAGCGGGCACCGATCCCCCACTCTCCTCCCCAGGAGTCCCGCGGGCTGCGAAGAGAACCGAAAAGTGCTTAGAAAAGAGAGAAACCCCTAGAAAACTGCCTCACACACACATACACACATTTCCTCCCCCGGCCAGGCCAAGAGCCCGAGCTCCCCGCCCCGGTGCCCGGAGCATCCCCGGGGCAGCAGCGCCGAGGGAGGGGGGCACGGGCGGGGTGGGGGGCACGGGGGGCGCCCCGGCCCTGCCCTCTACACCAGGGCATAGTCAAACTGGCCCCTCTCCAAGCCCTCCTTGTGGTCGGTCCAGGAGGAGGCGGGCATGCGGCTGTAGGGGTCCAGCAGGATGCGGAAGCAGCGAACCATCAGCATCACCAAGAAGACCAGGAGGAAGATGACGAAGGCGAAGACAGTTTTCTGCTCGGCATCCATGCCCGCGGAGCCGGCCGGGTGCTCCACCAGGGACGGGGAGAGCAGTTCATAATCCATCGTCGATGCATCATTCATGGCAGAGGCGGGGAGGGGTGCACGGGGGATGGGGGGCGGTGGGGGGTGGGATTTCGGCGGGGCCGGGGCAGGGGCAGCCAAACTTCAGCGTCCTGCAGTGCCCACGCACCCCGGGCACGGCTCACTCCATGGCCACAGGCTCGAGGGGCACTCCTGCCAGAGCCAAGAGCTCCTGGAGGGGAAAGAGAGGTGGTGAGGGAGCAGGAATGGGACACGGGCGAAGGAATTGGATAGAGGGAAAGGAATTGGACACAGGGAAAGGAATTGGATAGAGGGAAAGGAGTTGGCTACAGGGGAAAGAATTGGCCATGGAGAAAGAATTGGCTACAGGGAAAGGAATTGGCCATGGGGAAAGGAATTGGACACAGGGAAGGGAATTGGACACAGGGAAAGGAATTGGACACAGGGAAGGGAATTGGACACAGGGAAGGGAATTGGACACAGGGAAAGGAATTGGACACAGGGAAGGCAGAGCTGGTGAGGGAGAAGGAGTTGGACAAGGGAAAGCAGAGGAGGTGAAGGAGGAGGAAAGCAGAGCTGGCGAGGGAGATGGAACGTTGGGAAAGCAGAGGTGGTGAGGGAGGAGGAATCAGACACGAGGAAAGCTGAGATGCTGAGGGAGCAGGAATTGGCCCCAGGACACAGCAAGAGGCACAGGGAAGGGCAGGGAAGCTCACAAAGGGATTCCTGTTTTTTTTTTTAGCAACCTCGAGAAGCCACTCATGAGGGGCAGAAGGGCATGGGGGGGGGACACTGGTGCAGAACTCGCCTCTCCAGTCCCAAATCCCCAGAAATCCTCTGGAGAGGGCCCAGTCCAACCACAGGGAATTCCTCCTCCCTCAGCCAGAGGGGGCTGCTCAGGCTCTGCCCATCCTGGCCCCTGAGTTCTCCCAGGGTGGACATGGGGTCGGAATGTGTTCCCTCCCGCTGAGGGACACGTGCCCAGCTGTTCCCCCTCGGGTTTGGCAGCAGCAGGGGCTGGTTCCAGGAGGAGAAGGAGGGCACCCACCTCACTGCAGCTCCGTGGGGACACCAGCATCGCTACTGCAGCAGGAGCAGGGGGAGGGCCTGTCCGAGCAGCCACGTCACTGAGGGGAGGTCTCCAGGGTCCAGATTTCCTGGGCTGGGGGGGCAGAACAGAGGACAGAGGGTGGTTAAAGGGCTGGGGAGGTCACTGGGAGTCACAGCACGAGGCACCCCTGGAGGTCACAGCTCTGGAGGGAGTTAAAACGGGAGAACATCCACCCCAACCTTTCCAGGAGAACATTCACCCCAACCTTTCCAGGAGAACATCCACCCCAACCTTTCCAGGAGAACATCCACCCCAACCTTTCCAGACCATCCAACCCAACCCCTCCTTGCAGCTCCCTGGAGCCTGAAAAAAAAACCCCCAACCCCCCTCTGGGAGATGGCAGGACCCATCCAGATCATCCACTGCTGCTCCCCAGCACTGCCAAGGCCGCCCCTGACCTCGTGCCACATCCACTGGGCTTTCAAATCCCTCCAGGGATGGGCACTCCAGCACTGCCCTGGGCTGGACAACCCTTTTCATGAAGGAATTCTTCCTGATATCCCACTTAAACCTCCCCTGGTGCTTCCCACGGACACCTCTGGGTGGAAAAAAATCCCAGAACTGCAACAAATCGTAAAGACCAACAAAACACTTGGAGCTGGAGGTGCCCAGCTGGCTCCCATCCCAAATCCGGGGAGGAACAGGCACATCCAGGACAAAATAGAACATTTTCTGCTCCACAGCATCCCTGGTTTTATATCCCTGAACATTCAGGATAAAGGATTTCCCTCTTGCTGAGGGAAAAATCAGGAGGCACTGGAGCAGATTTCCCAGGGAAGCTGTGGCTGCCCCATCCCTGGAAGTGTCCAAGGGCAGGTTGGAGCACCCTGGGACAGTGGGAGGTGTCCCTGCCCGTGGGAATGAGATGATCTTTAAGTTTCCTCCCCACCCCACACACCTTTTGGTGCCGTGATCCGAATTTCCCCGCCATGATCCGAATTTCCCCGGGGGGGGGGAGATTTCGAGCAGAGCCCCCCACCCCTCTCTGCTCAGGCAAGTGGGCTGAAGGCAGCTGTTATTTCAGGAAGGTTTGATGGAGTTTTATTAAGATTCACGTTCCCTTAGTAACTGGGGAGGAGAACACGAGCGGAGGGAACGGCTTTGACGAGGTGGGGGGGGTGGGGGTGGTAAAAACTCTCCCGGATTCCTCGGGGCCGTGCCGAGCTTTTCCCCAACCCCAACCCCACGTTCATTTGGGGAGCAGCAGAGAGATAATGAGGTGTTTATTCCAAACTGGAACCCAGCTGGAGGGGAGGGCTCTTTCTGCCCACCCAGGACACCCCCCTGACTGGGCACCTCTTGGGTGGGCAGCGGGGAGAAGGTCTGGGCTGGCACTCAGGCATTCCTGATTAATCCCATCCCTCACATCCTGCTGGTTTGTGGTTTTTTTTTTCCCCCCCAGGAAGCAGCACCTGGAGCTGAGCTGGGGGTGGGAAAGCGCAGGAGGGAAGGCAGCTTTTGGTGTTGAAAAAAAAAATGGGGATGGGGAAGGTGGTTTTAATGTAAATTGGGGAGATTCAGGGGGAGATGTCAGGAAGGAATTCCTCTCTGGGAGGGTGGGAAGGGCTGGATGGAATTCCCAGAGAAGCTGTGGCTGCCCCAGCCCTGGAAGTGTCCGAGGCCAGGTTGGAGAAGGAAAGGTTTCAAGGAGATCTTAAACCCCTTCCAGGGCCTGAAGGGGCTCCAGGAGAGCTGGAGAGGGAACTGGGGACAAGGGATGGAGCAACAGGGCAAGGGGAATGGCTTCAAAGTGAAATTTAGATGGGATATTGGGAGGGAATTCCTCCCTGGGAGGGTGGGCAGGCCCTGGCACAGGTTGGGCAGAGAAGCTGTGGCTGCCCCATCCCTGGGAGTGTCCAAGGCCAGGTTGGAGCAACCTGGGACAGTGGGAGATGTCCCTGCCCATGGCAGGGGTGGCACTGGATGGGCTTTAATGTCCTTTCCAACCCAAACCATTATCCCACCTTTCTTATCAGCCCCTTGAAGGTCTCCCTGGAGCTTTCTCCTCTATTCCTGATTTTTAGGGCCTGAGCTCCCAGGAGATGGGAAAAGGCTTTGCTGGCAGATGCAGCTCCCTCCCCCCTCCCCTTCACCTGCAGATCACAGGGTCTGTCTGTCCAGGCAGGTCTGTCTGTCCCACGAGGGTCTGTCTGTCCCAGGTGGGGTGGAGGCCTCTCTGTGCCTCCCTGGCCACCCCTGGTGCTCCCACAGGAGCTCCCAGATTCCTTGCAGGAATTCCTTGCCTTTTTCAGTCAACGTTGCTGCTGGATCCAGCCCAGGAATCCTGCTGGGATCGAGGCTGGATCTTGGGCTGAGCTCAGGCAGGGGCTCTGCCAGGGGGGGGAGAGCTCAGCAAAGCCCTGGAGTCGGGGCTGTGTCCTCAGGGGGTTCTGCCCCACACATTGTGTGGCTCCAGGAGATGCCCCAGGGAGCTCCTGAGCCCCAGCAGGATCCCTCAGGTGCTTTGGTGGGGACAGATATCCCCCAAAACCTGCCCCCAACATCTCCCTCTTCCAGCACCTTCCACCACGGGGGCTCCAGGTCTGACCCCCCAAAGCCCCAAGTGGGGAGCTGGGCTGGTTTTCCTGTTAAACCTGTGGATAACAGGAAGGCCACCTCCTCCTCCAGCAGCTCTCCAAAGCCATGGAGACACCCTGGAGGGGCTCTCCCAGCCTGGCAGCTCCAACAATTTGGGAAGATGGGCTGTGGACACGCCTTGGATCAGCCCCCCCCCATCCTCCCTGAGTGCCAGGGATGTCCCATCCACGTTTTGGGAAGAGGAAGGGACAACCCTTCAGCACGAGGAGGGTGATCAGCCCTGTCCCAGCTAAGCAGGGATGTTTTTTTCCCCCCAAATCCCTGGGATTCCTGCTCCTCCCAGGGAATCCCAGCCAAGTGCAGGACCCTTCCCACCCCCTGCTCACCCACGGAAAACCCCCCCCCGCTCCCAAACCACCATCCAGACCCCCGGGAAAGGCCGTTCCCACCCCCCAAATCCCGTCCTCCTGCCCTTCTCCACCCACGCTGGATATTCTGGACCCTGAGCCCGACACGGGTGGGGGGTTCCCTGGTACCACCAACCCCCCACACACACACACATCCCCCTCGCAATGCCGGCTCTGCTCCCCACGGGAGCATTCCCGAGGGGCTGGGGCGTGGATAGTACCTGGAATGCCGGCTCCATCCCTTGCCATGCCGGGGGGAAGGAGCCTCTCCCCGGGAGCGCTCAGGGAAGGAGCCGCTCCCGACTCCCGCCGGAGCGGGTTCCTATGGCGATGCGGAATCGATTAGAATAAAAAAGGTGGAGCGCAGCAACTGGAGCCGGGAGAAGTTTCGTGAGCCGCTGCCTGGGAAAAGCAGACCGTGGGAGAGCTCAGCGCCGGGGGCTGAGCCTGCCCGCCCCCACCTGCGGCTCCCCGGGCCTTGTGTCCCCCCCCAAAAAAAAACCCCAAACCATCCCCCTTCTAATCCCCAGAGCTGCATCTCTGCCCCTCCGGGATCCTCCTGTGTGTGTCTGTCCAGACCCACAGACTGGGATGCTCCCGAATCCCTGGGATGCTCCCGAATCCCTGTGGCACTCGGGGCAAAAGGATTGTGCATCAGGGACCTCAAAAATCTCACTGCATCCTCCTCTCCCCCCCTCCCCAAACCCCAGGCAGCTTCGCACCCGCCAGGCTCAGCAGCGATCCGGGTTTTTGGGATGCAAAGAGATGCCCGGGATCCCAGAGAGCTCTTCCAGAGGATCCTGGAGCCAAAGCAGGAAGCCAGCATTCCCAACAGGATCCCAACAGGAGGATGAGCTCTGGCTGCCCCTGCCTCTCCCTCCCCACCCCCTGGGAGCCGCGGGAGAACTCCAGGGATGCTTTTCCCACTCGGTGGGAGCCTGGAGAGGTGGAATTCCCGGGAAAAACCGACACCGGGAGGTTGGTGACCACGCCCAGGATGGATCATCATCCCCACACACACAGGGTCTTATCCACACCCTGTTTCCAGGGAAAATTCCAAGCTAAAAAGATGCAGCAGCAACAGGGGCCGGGGGGAGGCGAGGGAGCGAAAAAATGACAATAAATGGAAAATTATAATAAAAATCCTTGGTGGTGCCACCAAACCTCCCACGCTGGGCACTGCCAGGCTCTCTCTGCTCCGCGGGATTCGTGTCCCCAGGACCTCCGTGTCACCCGGGCTCACATAAATATCTGTTGGGGTGGGTTTTTTTTTAGGATGCTTCTTCCCTTGGCTCGTGCTGCGGGGCTGGGGTTGGCACAGCCACTTCCAGAGGCAGCAGGTGGGTCCCTCCAAGTGGAGGAGGAAGGTGGGACAAGGACAAGAAATCTCCTGGTTGGGGGGTCCGAGGAAAGGGGACCAGAAGGTGTTTGGGGCTCTGTTTGGCAAATTCAACCCCCCCCCCACCCCTCCCCAAACCTCTGCCAGGGGCTGCAGGGACATTTTGGGGACAGTTTGATGGACCTAAAATCCCAGGGGACCCCCCCCCCAGGGACCTCCAGGGTGACCCCCACACACCGTGTGCCCACCCAGACAATCCTTCCTGACTCAGCAGCTCGGCAGGGAGGGAAGAGGAGAAGTTAATTTATTCCTGCGGGTGACTTTGAAGTAATTAATTGATCCTGTCAGAGGCAAAGGGATAATTCCAGGGCCGTGTAATCCCAGCAGGAAGATACTTCTTGTCCCCTGACAAGGCAGCTTTGATAGAGCCGTTTCACTGGCGCTGCCCGGAGTCGGGAAGGGGACATTCCAGTTAATGATTCCCGCTAATTAGAGCGGAGCAGACGCGCTCCCCTCCCCGCCCCGGGGTGTTCCAGCCCCGTTCCCTGTGGGAACACGCCCTGGGAGAGCTGGTGGGGACAAAACTGGGCCGGAATGAGAAGGTTCCTGAAGGTGATGCCTTTAGGAGGGAACCAAACACCTCTCAAGAGCCGTGGAAGGGTTTGGGTTGGAAGTGATCAAAAAGAGATCGTGGAATTCCAACCCTGCCCTGGGAGGGTGTGGGGAGGGGATGGGATGGATTTCCCAGAGAAACTGTGGCTGCCCCAGCCCCTGGAAAGAACCTGAAAAAGAAACCAAGTGATGATTTCCCTCTCCCTTGGCCCACCTTTGTCCAGGGCAAGAAAACATGAAGACTGGAACAGCAACAAACCCCTCCCAAACCTCTGCTTCTCCAGGAGAGGGGGTTGATCCCGACCTTTAGCCCACCGGAGGAAATCCCAGAGGGCTTTCACGGCCCAAACAGGGCCTGGAGGCGAAGGCAAAGCAGGAAAAAAGGGAAAGGAAGCGGAGCTGTTGAACGGCTGCCCGGGCAGGGGAAGGAACAGCCAGTGATGCTGTCGTTAATTGCTGGATCATAATGCTGGGACAGGAGGGGGCCTCATTAAAGTGCCTGAGACGAGCCTGTGGCTTGGCAAAGCCCGGCTTTCCATCGGGCCTGACCTTGCAACATCAATCACATTCCTCAGAATGTGGATTTAGGGATTTATTCCAGCGGCTGCCAAGGGGCCTGGCTGAGCCCCGGGGAGAGCAGAGGAGATGCTGGGGCACCTTCTGCGAGGGCTGCTGAGGCCAAGGGGTGTTTCTGCCCGAGCTGGAGGTGCTGGAAAAGCCAGAAAACTTGGCTTGAAGCTCAGCCTTTGGGGACAGTTCCAGGTCTGTGTCCCAGGCTGGGAGAACTGGGGGGGGATTCAGCTGGAGGAGAAGAAAAGGTTTCAAGGAGACCTCAAGAGTCCCTGGAGGGGCTCCAGGAGAGCTGGAGAGGGACCTGGGACAAGGGATGGAGGGACAGGACACAGGGAGTGACTTCAAACTGAAATTTAGGTGGGATATTGGGAAGGAATTCCTCCCTGGGAGGGTGGGGAGGGACTGGGATGGATTTCCCAGAGGATGCTCCATCCCTGGGAGTGTCCAAGGCCAGGTTGGAGCAACCTGGGATAGTGGGAAGTGTCCCTGCCCGTGGCAGGGGGTAGAACTGGATGGGCTTTAACGTCCTTTACAACCAGCAGCTTTTTTGGGGGCTCAATTTAAGGAATGTTCCCCTCACAGCACTGGCTCTGAGCCCCGGGGAGAGGGAGATTGTGGTTTCATTCAGCTTTGTGCCACCTCAGCAGAGCTGCCAGCTCAGGAGTCACTGATCCCAAGGGGGCAGGGATCACAACCTGGGATGGTGTCACCTCCAGCGAGGCGACAGATGAGCATGGAAACACTCCATAAAGGGACAACATATGGATCTTGCAGCGTTCTGGGGGGCAGAAGCGGCTGATTCCACCCTTGGCTGGTTGAGAACAGCGGGTGAATCCCCACCAGGAGCCGTCCTGCCTTCAACCTCCCGTCCCCGGGACTGTGGGGAAATCACTTCAGCAATTCCTTGACTGGCAAAAAAAAAAAAAAAAAAAGCAAAAAGGGCTCCCAGAGAACATCTGCTCCGGGAAACGAGTGCCCTTCGTCATCACCTCATTAGCGAGTTCCCCCAGGAGAAGGAGCGACCTTTGCAGATGCTCAGCTTTTGTTTGTCGGGCCCTGAACATTTTGGGCAGGGGGGGAGGTCACCCAGCCCCGGGCTGTGGGAATGCCATGCTTCCCTAATCCAGCCAGGGGTCTGGTGGGAATCTTTCCCACCTATTTTGAGAGGTGTCTCATCTCTTGGCCTTTGGGTTTGTGGCTGGATAATTAACGGGGTTATAAATATAAGGAGTGACTTTTTACCCAGGCAGGTATTGATGGGACACAGGGGGAATGGTTCTGAACTAAAGCAGGGGAGATTTAGGTGGGATATTGGGAAGGAATTCCCGGCTGGGAGGGTGGGGAGGGACTGGGATGGAATTCCCAGCAAAGCTGCCCCATCCCTGGGAGTGTCCAAGGCCAGGTTGGAGAAGAGAAGGTTCCAAGGAGACCTCAAACCTCTTCCAGGGCCTAAAAGGGCTCCAGGAGAGCTGGAGAGGGATTTGGGACAAGGGATGGAGGGACAGGGCTCAGTGAGGAGCCACCACCGACCGGGACAGGGTCAATCCCACCCTCCTGCCACCCCCCCCTCCACCCCCCCGGGTGCTCTCCCAGTCCAGGTTGCCGTGGCACCGGGATGTGCCTTCCCTGCACTGCCCTTATCCAGCGGTTTTTATCCCATCCCACCGCTCTTCCCTGCCTGGCAGCTCCCAGGGAAGCAATTCCAGGGCTGGGATCCCCCCCCCAGCTCTCTGAGGTGCCTCCCTGAGCGGGAGCAGAGCTGGGCGTGGGATCTCTGCCACCTCCCTCGCCACACTGAGTGGGTTGATTTCCCCCCCCCCAAATCCTCCCTCCCCACCTCAAATCACTGATTCATTTTTCTCAGCCTTTAATTGCATCATAACCCAGTTTTTGGGGCCGGGGAATCTATTCCAGGAGCAGGAATGGGAAGGGGCTGGAGGGGCTGGCACAGGCCCAGAGGTGCTGGGAGGGAGGGCTGGTGCCAGCAGGGAGAGGTGTCCCTGCCCACAGCAGGGGACAGGACGAGCCTTTGGGTCCCTTCCAGCCCGAATTTAGGATTTCAAGCCCCACTTTAGGATTCTGAGGGCTCCAGAGAGACACAGCCACACCTCTTCCCAGGAACTCCTGCGGGAGCAGCGGGAGAAGAGTCAGGGAGTTTGGACTCTGGGGAAGGAGCTGGTGAAGGAGCTGGTGCTTTATTGTGCTTCAGATCGCCCAGAAATCACCAGCAAGGCAGGTCTAGGTAGGTCCTGGCAGGTCCAAGTGGGTCTTGGCAAGCCCAGGTGGGTCCTGGCAGGTTCAGGAGGGTCCTGGAAAGTTCAAGGTGCCCTGGCTTTGCTGGATATCCAAGCTGCCCTGGGGATGGAGGTGCCAGTTTGGGAGTGAGGGGCCCGTGGGGACAGCTTGGCTTTGAGAGCTGCCAAATTTCAATCAGCAGGACTGGATAACCTCCTGGAAAAGGGTGTCCCCCTTGGAGAAGCAGTGCTGGAAGGCTGGGATCTTCAGCTGGGGTGGCCAAGGGGCGGGCTGGAGGCAGCAGGGGTGGCTGATTATTCATCCACCCGCCCCTCTTTGTGTGCAGAACTGCAAATATTTGTGTCTGAACCGAAGCAACAACAACAGCTCCGGGAACAGCAGCTCCAGCAGCCACTCCAGACCCCACGGAGAGCAGCTCCAGCAGCTTCTGAGGTTTCTAAAATAAGCTGGGAACAGAGCAGCCCCACGTGTGAGAGGCAGGGGGAGACGGTGCCAGGCAGGCTGACAGGGCTCTTCACCAGAATCGCTGGGGAGGGGAAGAAAATCCCAATTAATGTCATTTCCAGGGAGCTCAGCGACGGCAGGAACCTGTGCTGGGGGCTGGGGGTGAGGGTGGAGGGAACAGGATGAGCTGTCAGGCAGGGAGAGGGATGTGCAGAGATGTTCCTGCTGGAGCTGCTGGCAGCACATTCCTGCAGCCTGGCAGGGTGGAGGGTCTGGCACTGCCAGGGCTGGGAAAAAACACACGTGGAAAGGGCAGTTTGAGAGGGATCAGTGAGCTGGGGGGATATTTGGACGGCACAGGGATCACCGAGGAGCCCGAGCCGTGGAAAAGATTGGAGCAGCAGGATTGGGAAAGGAGCAGGACAGAGGAAAAGGAACGACCCAAACCTTGTCCCAGGAGCTCTCCAGGGGGGTGCCCACCTCAGGGGAACCCCAAAACAGGGATTTTCAGTGCAGGGATCAGTCTTGGAGGCCACAGGCTCGGTGGAGGAGAGGGAGAGATGGACCCACCTCAAGGGCTCAAGAGCAAGAGGATGCCCAGTTTGGGATGAACTCCCCCACAATTCCAGGGAAAAGGGTCCTTTCTCCAAGCAGGTGAGGAGCAGGGGGAGCTGGGACCAGCTTTGGGGGCTGAGAAGGAATCAAAATCCATCCAAAGGCAGGAGCAGAACTAGGCAAGCTGAGCTTGGCCAGGGAAAAGGAGACCCACCAAAAAAAGAAGGAGCAAACGCAAACCCAGGGCTCTCCCAAAGCCCAGAATCACCCCCAGGGGGGTTCTCAGTTTTCAGCTCCTGCAGGCAAGAAGTTCTCACCGTTTCCCTGTGCCTTTGATGACGTCACACCAGGCCTCTGGTGGCCCAGGATGACGTCGTTCCCGTTTTAATGGATTTTTGGGGGGTGGTTTTTTTGCTTTTCAAGCAGCACCAGCGGCTAAAAATACGAACCAAAAACTTCAGCAGAGCCCAAACAGGCCCTCGGTAAATTATTATTTCCCAGTGAAGGTCGTGGAGCTGAAGTGCTTGCCCTGCCCTGAGGCTGTTCCTCCTCACACCAGAGATTTCAGAATTATCTCTTTTTTTAAAGAAAAAAACCCCAAAAAAACCTGCTGGTGGGAACTGAATAATATCCCTAAAACTGAGCTTTGCCTGAGCTTATTCAGCTTTGCCTTTCAGTTTAGGCACAGCTTTGTGGGTGGCTCTCCAGGCAGGGTGTGATGAAGAGCCCTGTCAGGATCTGCTGAAAATCTTGGAACAGCGGATGGGAGGCTGTCATGGAATCCTAAAATGGGATGGGTTGGGTTGGGAGGGACCTTAAAGCTCATCCAGTGACACCTCCCACTGTCCCAGGTTGCTCCAACCAGGCCTTGGACACTTCCAGGGATGGGGCAGCCACAGCTTCTCTGGAAAATCCATCCCAGCCCTTCCCCACCCTCCCAGGGAGGAATTCCTTCCCAATATCCCACCCAGAGCTCCTCAGTGCGGGATCAAACCCCAGGGCTCGGCTGATGAACTGACCCCAGCGGGTGATCGTGGCCGGGAGTGACTCATCACGGACGTTTCAGGGTGAGTTCATCGGAGCAAGACCCCTGCACATCCCTCCCATTCCCTCCAGGAATACGCTGGGAAGAGGCCACCGTGTCCCGGGCATCGCAAACCCGGGGAGTCGAACAATCCCGGGATGCCTCAGGCTGGAAAGGACCTTTACGAGTCCAACCCAAATCGCCCCAAATAAACCATTTCCACATCCACGTGGCTTTTAAAACCCTCTCAGGATGGAGATCCCACCACTGCCAGGGTTGGAGAGCCCCTTCCCATGGAGAATTTTCCCGAATATCCCACCTAAACCTCCCCTGGTGCCACCCGAGGCCCTTTCCCCTCGTCCTCTCCTTGGTTTCCTGGGATCAAAACCCCCCCTTGACTCCACCCTTCCCTCCAGGGATTCGGAGGCTAGATGCAAATATATGCAAATCTATGCAAATCCAGGCGCAGTCCCTTATCCAAACACCCAAATCCACCCTCAAACCCCCCCAAAGACCCCCAAAAACCTCACCCACCCACCCCCCCCCAGCCACACCCTCCACACGCAGGGAGAGAGCTTGGAAGAGGGAACACAACCAGGCGTTCTCTCCTCTATTTATTTACCTTTAATTTGCTTTTTTTCCCGGGGTTTTTATTTACCACTACAACAAGATGGGGCACTGGCCAAGCCCTCCGAGCAAACCCGGGGAGAAACCTCCAAGAAATCTGCCTAAAAAAAACCACTCGGGAGTGTTTTGTGCTCCGTGCAAAACCCGCCCGGAAATGCTGAGTAATCCTGACAGGCTGCTAAGTAACCATTATTTTTAATTACCAATTAAATGCCACGGTAATTTCTCGCATTCAGCCGCTAATGTAACTACAAACAATGCAAAGCAAATCGGGTCTTTAGCATTTAATTACCGGGCTCTGCCATGAATTATTGAACAAGTGGGCAAATAAGCTGCTCCAAAGGAACCCGTGGCTGCAATTAAAGGGATTGGGAATTAGTTCTTCTGTCCGGGTGGCCGTGGGTGCTGCCACAGCCCAGGGTAAGAACACTCGGGTGTTTCTGGGGGTGAGGGAGCTGAATTTCCCAAAAACAACCTGCCTGTAAATACACACGAGTTGGGGTGTCCAGCCCAGCCTGCCCAGCTCTGATCCTGTCATGGAATCCTAAAATAGGTTGGGTTGGGAGGGATCTCAAAGCTCATCCAGGTCCAGTTCCTGCCATGGGACACTTCACGCTATCCCAGGTTGCTCCAACCTGGCCTTGGACACTTCCAGGGATGGGGCAGCCACAGCTTCTCTGGGAATTCCATCCCAACCCCTCCCCACCCTCCCAGCCAGGAATTCCTTCCCAATATCCCATCTAAATTTCCCCTCTTTCACTTTGAAGCCATTCCCTGTGTCCTGTCCCTCCATCCCTTGTCCCCAGTCCCTCTCCAGCTCTCCTGGAGCCCCTTTAGGGCCTGGAAGGGGCTCTCAGGTCTCCCTGGATCCTTCCCTTCTCCAGGTGAACCCCCCCAGCTCTCCCAGTCTCTCCATCGCATCTTGGAGCATCTCCGTGCTTTCCTCTGGCCTCTCTCCAGCAGCTCCACGTCCTTCTGATGCTGGATCTCAGAGCTGCAGGTGGGGTGTCACCTGAGCAGGGCAGAAGGGCAGAATCCCCCCCTTAACCTGCTGCTCCCACCCTGCAGCACCAACAAACCCTCCCCGAGCCGCCCTTGACCCGCTCCAGGAAAAACATCCCGGACTCAAGGGAAGGATCTCCCAAAATCCACCTGAAACGAGTCCAGGGAAGCTCAGAACAACCTGCTCTGTTAGAAGGCAGCTGAAGGGGATTCTCCCAGCCCTCCCTCGTCGCCAGTCTCGCATCTCACTCGTCTCCAACCCCAATCTCATTAGCTCCAAATTAAACCCCCGTTCTTCCCCTCCACGGAACAATTGATCACTTTAGAACCGCTTTGTGCCTTGGAAAGGCTTCACTCCCTTCCCCCTGCTAATCAAATTCAGCTCCTTCTGTCAGCAATCCCGGCCCTTTCTTAACTCTCTCGAGTCCTGCTGCTTCCTCCAGAGGGCTGGGAGGGATTTTGGGGAGCTCGCAAAGCTCGGAAGGACAAGCCTTGTGTAGGGAACCAGGATCAGTTCTGCCCAGGATTCCCACTCCCAACCCCCTTTCTCCATCCCTTCCAGCTTCAGGGAGTGTTTCCCAGCTCTGGTGGGATGTTTGGACAACACAACACGAGAAGAAGGTAAAAGTTGAGAGGGGAGATTCCCACCCCACCCAATCCCGTCCCGTTCCAGCGGCACCGAGGAAGGATGGTTGGGTTGTGCTTCGGCTGGGAGGGAGCCAGGTAGGGCTGGACTGAGCAGGAGACACAATTCCTCCTGAGGGCAGGCCGAGGGGATGAGCTGGAGCCTGACACTGTCTCATTTTGGGGCCGAAATGGGATCGTTTCCTGACAAGGCTCCCGCTCGGATGAGCCCAGCGGTGCTCCTGGACCGCAGCTCCAGCCGGAGAGGGAAAGAGATAAAACTCATTTAAATGGTTATTAAATTATGATGATCAGCCTCAAATTACTGCAGTGCCCCCCTCCAGGGGTACTCTCAGCCCAGGTTTCCAAACCAGCAGAATCTCCTGGAGGATTTGAATTATTCAAGGCATTTGGGTAAAACAGCTCGAGTTTTGCCCAGAGCTGCTCCAATTAATTATCCATTGCAGCAGTGGCAGCCTGGGAGATTGTCCCCCTTTTGCTTCTCTGGATGTCCCATCTGCCATCAGGGAAGGGCAGCCAGGAGAAGGAAGGAGCTGCACAGGGTGGTTTGTTGGGATATGAACATCCCACAGCTCGGGATGTCCCAGATTGGTTTGGGTCGGAAGGCACCGTAAATGTCACCGATTTCCACCCTCCTACCACGGGCAGGGACAGTTCCCACTATCCCAGGTTGCTCCAAGCCCTGTCCAAGCTGGCCTGGAGCTGTTCCAGGGATGGGGCAGCCACAGCTCCTCGGGACAGACGTGGCTGGAGCCCCACCTGGAGATAGCAAAGCTCCGAATTGGTGTCACTGAGGAACATCCCAGGGGACAGGAGCAAACCTCCATCTCTGATAGTTACATCTTCTGGAATTCAACCCTTCCACTCATCCAATATCCCAGGAAACAGGAGCAAACCCCCTGGCCCTGGCACTGGAATTCAGCCCCTCCACCTGCCCAGTCCAGAGGCAAATGGAAGCAGAAGAAGAAGAGAGAAGGTAAATCCCTGCTGGATTTGGTTCACCTCTTCCCACAGATCACCACCTTTGTCCCGGCCTTTCCCTGGATAAAACCCCTCCCTGTTTTTACAGAAGGGTGGGAAGGGATGACACTGCAGGAGCAAACCTGGGGTGCTGCTCCTCCTCCTCCTCCTCCTCCTCCTCCTCCTCCTCCCTCTCCACATCCAAACCTCTCCCTCAGCCAGAATGAGCTGCTAAAAATGCAGATCGATTCCAGGGCTGGGTCTCCAGCTCCCGGGAATCGATGCCGTGCCCATGCTGATCACTCCAAGGGATGTTGTTATCTCCCATCAGCACAGGCTGCAGGAAGCTGGGGG
>NW_020956326.1:0-2162 GCF_003031625.1 Empidonax traillii | reverse complement strand
CTCCTCCTCCTCCTCCCTCTCCACATCCAAACCTCTCCCTCAGCCAGAATGAGCTGCTAAAAATGCAGATCGATTCCAGGGCTGGGTCTCCAGCTCCCGGGAATCGATGCCGTGCCCATGCTGATCACTCCAAGGGATGTTGTTATCTCCCATCAGCACAGGCTGCAGGAAGCTGGGGGTGGGGGGGGGATGTCCCATTTCTGCTTCCCTTGGGGATCAAATCTCTGCCACAGTTGCCGGAATCCGAACCATTCCCGGAGCTCAACCTACACATCGACCAACCAGCCACGCAGGGAAAGGAACTGGGAGCTACTGGTGGATCCACCCTGGGGTCCTTGAGCTCCTGGAGGCTCCCCAGATCCAGGGGCTGCTCCAGGGATGCGCTGGGGGTGGACACAGGTGGGAGATGAACAGGATTAGGGGAGCCAGGGATGGCACAGAGCCAGTAGGGCCCTGGATCCCAGCAGATCCCAGGGATTTGGCACCCTGTTCCCACTCTGGATGGAGCTTCTCCAGAGCAGGACACCACGGCCAGGGACGAGTCTGGGCTGGAATGGGATCAGTGACACAACCAGGGCAGGAAGGAACATCCCCAGAACTAGACCCCAAATCCTTCCACCCACTGCTGGAACACTTCCCCTTCCCACACCCCCTGTGCCAGATCCAGACCCCAAATCCTGGAACAATTCCCCTTCCCACACCCCCTGTGCCAGATCCAGCCCCCAAATCCTGGAACAATTCCCCTTCCCACATCCCCTGTGCCCCAGGACAGACAGACAGACAGCCAGGACAGACAGGACAATCTGTCTGCAAACCCTCATTCCTGCTGGGATTTGGTGTCCCCTCCATCCTCTGGATGCTGCCAGTCCCGGCTCCGTGCCCGGGATCGGCTCTCCCAGGGCAGAGCTGCTCCTGCCAGGACACTTTGTGCCACCTCCATGCCAAGCACTTTCCATCACTGCCTGAGCTGCTTCCCTGCCGTGCTCCAGCCTCTCCCAGGCTCATTCCTGGAAGCAAGTTGGGATGGATCCCACTGCTCTGGCCAGACTGCTCTTACTGGAAGAGAGAATCACAGCCCAGGCACACGTGGTGTCTGCCCTGGCACCTCCAGGGGCGGGCAAAGTTCCCCTGGGGACGAGGGTCGCTCCCTTGGGATGAGCTGAGCTCTGCTCTTGGTGGGGGGGTGTGGGTGGTGCTGATCCCACACAGCTCCCACGGGGTTTATTCCAACCCCACCAAGCAGAGTCAGGCTCTTGGGGAAGGCTCTGCTGGTGCAGCTGCAGCTCTGCCACCACCCTCCTCCTGGGCACATCCCGTGTGTGCTCCCGACCTGGCACCAGGAGGATCTCCGGGATGGAGATCCCACAGGGACCCTCCTCTGCAGGCAGAGCACCCCTGACCCCTCATCCCCCTCCTGGGAACACATCCAGCCCTGGAGCACACCCTGATCTCCGCTGGGGAAGTGCCCAAGGCAGAAATCAGCGAGCAGGGAGTGCCCAGGGCCATGCCAGGCATCCCCACATCCCTCAATCCATGGGCAAGGCCCGGCCAGACTGATGGGTGGGAAGGAGTTTTGGGGCAAATGGTGCATTCCCAGCATCCCTTTGATCCCAGGGCAGGGATGAGGGAGGGAAGGGAGTGTTATAAAACAGCAGACCTTGGACCAGGCACGGAATGTTGGCGGCCACCACTCACCCTTCCAGGGCCTTAATCCCCTCATTAACACGTGCCCCACGCAATTAAACCAAAATCCCAGCCCTGCAATGCAGGTCTGCACCGGCAGGACATCCTGGGAATTCGGGCACTTCCCCAGGAACGGGAGGCTCTGGGCTCAGCAGCGATTCCCACCCTGGGCAGCTCCGCGGGGCTCATTTCCCACCTCAACCCCGCGCGTGTCACCGACACCTCCCGCGGCTCATCCCACCCCTCCCCAAGCGGGACCAGGAGCCCAGGGCCACCAGGAAAACTGGGATAACGAGGATGGGATGGCAAAGCCACCCCCGTGGGGGTCACCCGTTGTCTGCACCGGCACGGAATTCCAGGCTGGTTTGGGGTGGGAGGGATCTCAAAGCCCATCCCAGTGCCCAAGGGCAGGGACGCCTCCCACGAAATGGAAAATAAAGATTCGAAAAGGAAAATTAAGAAAAAAAAAAAAAAAAAAA
>NW_020956325.1:605760-609636 GCF_003031625.1 Empidonax traillii | reverse complement strand
AAAAAAAAAAAAAAAAAAAAAAAGAAAAGAAGAAGAAGAAAGAATAAAAAAAGGGTGAAGGGAAAAACACATATTCCAACACATCCAGCCCGGCCTCATCCTGCCCCAACCGTTCCCCAACGGCGAGGAGGCCCCTTCCCCCCAGCCCCCAAGGACGGGCCCTGTGCCCGCGTCCCCCCGGGGGCTCTCCCGGCCCCTCACCGCGGCCTCGGGGCGGCTGCCGGGGGCACCCGCAGGGCCCCGGCCCTGCCCGAGCCCAGACCCGCAGCCCAGGCGGCCCCATAGGCCCTGCTCCCGTCCTTCAGGGGCCCCGCGGCCCCTCAGCGCGGCCGGGCCCGGGCCGACCCCCGGGGCCGCTTCTCCTTCCCGCTCCCGCAGGCCCGGCCGGGCCGGGGCCCCGCTCGGCCGCCCCCCCCTCCCCCTCTCCCGTACCTTGTAGTACACGTCGAACTGGATGTTCTCGGGCAGCGAGCGGATGTCGCGGCGCCGCGCCCGCCCGTAGCTGTCGACCACGGCCGAGATGGCCGTGTTGTACAGCGTCTCGGGCACCCACTCCAGCTCCACCGCCGCCATCTTGGCTGTGCGGAGCCGCCTTCCCCTCCCTCCCTCCCTCCGCCTCCCGCCCGCTCCGCCTCGCGGGGCTCCCGCCGCCCCGCCCGCCCCGCCTCACGCCCCGGGGCTCCCGCCGCCTCCTGCCCGTTCCTCCTCACGCCCCGGGGCAGGATCCCCGCAGCCCTGCCCGCCTCACGCCCCGGCTCTCTCTCTCGTCCCCCTTTGCCCGTTTCCCCTCACGCCCCGGAGCGGCTCTCGTCCATCTACCCGCCCGCTCCGCCTCGCGCCCCGGGGCTCCCGTCCCTCTGCCCGCCTGGTTCTCCTCACGATCCCGAGCTCCTGGGGCTGTCGTCCCTCTTCCCGCCTGGTTCTTCTCCCGCCCCGGGGCTCCCGCCACGTCCTGCCCGTTCCCCCTCACGCCCCGGGGCTCTCGTCCCCCTGCCCGTTCCCCCTCACGCCCCGGGGCTCTCGTCCCCCTGCCCGTTCCCCCTCACGCCCCGGGGCTCTCGTCCCCCTGCCCGTTCCCCCTCACGCCCCGGGCTGTCCCGGGGGGCTCCCGGGGTCCCTCAGCCCTGCCGGGGCGCGGGCGGGCGGCAGCGGCCGGGGCGGTAACGGGGGATGTGTGAGGGAGGCGCGAGGGAAGCGCCGCGGGGCTGAGGGCACAGTGAGAGGGTTCGCGGGGGATGTGAGGGAGCATTGCTGAGGGAGGAGGGTCTGGGGCATCTCCCCGATGAGGAGAGACCGCGGGAGCTGGGCCTGGTTGGTTTGGGGAAGAGAAGGCTGAGCGGATCTCATTAGTGCACGTTAAATATCCCCGTGGTGGTCGTCAGAGGATGGTGCTAGACTCGTTTGAGCGGCTCCCAGAGACAGGACCGAGGAGCAACGGCCACAAACTGAAACACAAGAAATTTCACCTCAACACGAGGAAGGACTTTTCTACATGGACGGGGTGGCCGAACACCGGAACAGGTGCCCAAGGAGGGCGTGGATTCTCTCCAAACCCACCTGGACGCGGTCAGGGCTTCTCCTCCAGGTGCTCCTGCCTTGGACTGGGGGATATCCAGAGATCCCTCCCCACCCTAATGAACATCCTCCTCAAACCAAGGCCCATCCAGCCTAAACCTTTTTAGAGTGTAAATAGCATTATTTACAGCTCACCTGTGCTAAGACATAGCTGATATTGGACTTTTTGTGACTTCCAGGTGTGCTGGCAGCTCCTGTGAGCAATATTTGAGGAGGTTTGCTGTTCAACCCGACACGCTTCTGGCTTCTCTGGTGTTCCTTCTGGGCTGCCATGTGGTAAAAACACCCTTTTCCTCCCTAAATGAGCCCTGTGACCCCACGTGGGAGTGCCTCTGTATTTTATCAGCATCTCATTAGCCAGCTCTTTTAGGCATGTTTTTCTTCTTCCCAGTTTGTGTTCCATGCAGGGCTCACACACCCCACTAGGAACGTCCTGGATGGTTCCCTGACACAGGTGGGGGATTTTTAGGTCATTTGGTCTAAATGAGACTCACCCTGAGTAGTCAGTGATTTAACTACCCCAGTGCAACACAGGCAAGGACTCTGAGGTTACTCCTTGGTGTAGATTTAATTGTCTCACCAAGCTGGTCTCACTCAAGTGTGACTGCTCTAAGTTTGGTCCTGAACAAAACTCTTATTCAGAGTTAAATATTTGGCATTTTTCAACCTCGTGGATACAAAACCCCCAAACACTTGGTGCACTGACTATACTGGGAAATACTTCTCCTTCTGTCCAGTCTTAATTTGGTTTTCTTGGCTAATGTAGGACTGCTACTGGGACTTACTGTTTGGGGTTTTTTTATCTTAAAAATTATAGGAGGCAGAGCTTCTGCACTTTGGGCACATTATTTGTAATAATCCTAAATTGTTGCTGTTCCTCCCATTTTGTGAAAGGACATTATTCTCTGTCCTTTCCTTGCAGAGACAAATGTTGTGGGGTGGGAAGAAAGGAATGCTCCATAAACAGACCATGGGACGTTGCTTTGTCTTCTTTTTCCTTCAGCTTTTCCTACTGGTGGCTTTATGGTTTTTTTTTCTCTCATTTTCTGAAATAATATGAATTTATTTCAGTTGAGGGAGTACAGCTGGTTTCTGTTGGCAATTAGCCCCCCCAAGGAGAGGCTATTTATCCCAGTTATTTTGGGAGGGTCAGTTTGGGAAGGCTGGGGACCTGTTAAGAAGGCACAAGTTTTTCAGTGCATGAAGGAAAAAATATTGGTAATACATTAAAAATGTTAATTCTTTAACTCAGTTTTTTTGCTTTAAAATAAAGGGTCTAATACATTTTCTAAAAATAATAACTAAGGTAAATATACTTTTCAAGCACTGTGGCAATGGGCTTTATCTTCTTGATAAATTACTATGTTTTGAAAAATAAGCCAGGCTACACCTTTTACTGCCTGGTAATTTTTTTGTAGGCAAAACTATAGTGTGCATGTTCCAGGAGAAGAAATAAATGTATCTATGAAAGAAGGATGTTGTGTTAACTTTTTCTGGAGCACGTTATGTACTCAGGCTGCAATTCATTGTGGTGGAGCCTGAAGAATAATCTTCATGGCAAAAGTGATTTAATCTCTAGGTAGAAATAGAATTTAAATATAGAAGCTTTTGTTATTTATTAATACTCTGTGATTTAATATATTTGTGCATTGAGCAACGTGGTGCTCTCCTATATTAAATATTTATTTTGCTTTAAAGGTGTTATTAGTTGGTGAAGTTAGTTCACTGTATGTGTTTAATGATGAAATAGCAGGTAACCATCAAAGCAACACATTTAGCAGCAAAACTGACCTACAAAAATCTATTTTATTAAATAATTTATTAGTCCTCTGAATATCTTTAAACTTAGGAGTTATCCTGTTTGCTTAATGATTTTTTTTTCCCTTCCTTAATCTGTATTGGGAACTTATTAGCGGAGTGGCTCCATGCAATGACGTGCCTTTTCACATCAGCGAACTCTTTTAATGCAGTTGCTCATTAATAATTGCAGATGTTGGAAAATCCCTCTGACTCCAGCGCCTGCTGGCAGAGGTTCTGATGGATACTCTTATCTTTGTTGGGATCCTCTCTCTTTTCTTTTGTCTCCTTTACACAGCGAAACGTTTGAAGGACGTTCCCAGACCGTGCCTGCGAGCAGAGCGTGGGGAGGGATGGTGTTGAGGGCAGAGCCCTCAGTCTGTGTGTCTGTCTGTCTGTCTGTCTGCTGCAATCTGAGCTTTTGAAGATGCAGATGGGTCTCTGAACCCCTCACGTGTCCGGCGTCTGGAGGGACATCTGGGTGTCGTCGGAGGGGAAGGGCAG
>NW_020956325.1:529420-604767 GCF_003031625.1 Empidonax traillii | reverse complement strand
GTTCCCAGACCGTGCCTGCGAGCAGAGCGTGGGGAGGGATGGTGTTGAGGGCAGAGCCCTCAGTCTGTGTGTCTGTCTGTCTGTCTGTCTGCTGCAATCTGAGCTTTTGAAGATGCAGATGGGTCTCTGAACCCCTCACGTGTCCGGCGTCTGGAGGGACATCTGGGTGTCGTCGGAGGGGAAGGGCAGGCCCACGAGCCTCGGGAGGGGTAAATGTATAAAGAAAATCTCATCAGAGCCTTCAAACTGTAAAAAGAAATAAAACCAAACCTGCCCCCAGAGATCAAACAAGGCCTTGGTTGTCAGAGGTCGTATGGAAGAGATTTCACATCTGCAGAGATGGTTGTGCTGTTTCAGCAGACTGGGGTTGGAGCCTGATGCTGTTCTGCTCCCCCCTCAAACCTCAAAATCCTTAAAAAAACCCTAAAATCCCAAGCAGATATGGATGCTGAGTTACTGTTCCTGGACAGCAGGGAGTTGCTGGAGGAGGTTGTTCCCATGAGAGAGCTGGGATTGTTCAGCCTGGGGAAGGGAAGCTTTGGGGTGACCTGACTGTGGCCTTGCAGTGCCTGAGGGAGCTGCAGGAAAGATGGAGAGAGACTTTTCTCAGGGGTCTGGGGTGACAGGACAACGGGAACGGCTTCCCACTGCCAGAGGGCAGGGCCGGATGGGATATTGGGAAGGAATCCTTCCCTGGGAGGGTGGGCAGGCCTTGGCACAGGTTGCCCAGAGAAGCTGTGGCTGCCCCATCCCTGGGAGTGTCCAAGGCCAGGTTGGAGCAACCTGGGACAGTGGGAGGTGTCCCTGCCCACGGCACGGGGTGGGAACTGGGTGGGCTTTAAGGTCACTTCCAATCCAAACTGTTCTTACTGCAGAAAGTAACAGCATTCTCTTTGTCTCACAGTTTATTGTCTCTGTGGCTGAGCTGCAAACTGAAAAGAGGTTTGGGTTTTTTTTTATTCCTTTTTTTTTTTTTTAAGTTGTGCCTGCAGATTTATCTTTCAGCCAAATTAGGAGCTGTACCTTGCTTAGAGCTCTGCCTTTTATTTGTCTATCTCAGATAATTTCATAAATGTGGTGCAGTAGTATAACTACTGCAATTATTGCTAAATAAATAAATACTGTTGTTTTTTTTTTTTCTTTTAGGTCTATAGTTTCGGAAGCCTGGATGAAAAACATGGAATGTGTTTCATGTGCTGCCAGTGCCACAGAGTGTTGTTTGCGTGTTTTGCTCAAAGGTAAGGTAGCTGTCAAAGAGCAGAAATGTGTCTGTGGAAGGGATGTGGTGACAAAGATGAACTTCAGTGTGGCTGTAGCTGAAAATTGGAGCGAACTCATCAATGGGAAAATCAGGATTTGGGATCATAATCTTGGCACAGTTTGGGGCTTTTCACGTTAGGCCAGCAGTTATTGCTTTGTCACGGTTTAAATGGGAGCCTGTGGATGTGAACAGCTTTATTTTTTTAATTACTGTAGCTGGGCATGGTTAGTGGGGGAAAAAAGGGTTCTGAGCAGACAATAAAAACCTGCTGAATTTCCCTGCAATGTGCTTATTTTGAAGTGGGAAGGAAGCGAAGTGACATGGATAACATATGAACCTACTATATCTCCTTGATGTGGATATTAAAGGAACCTTGAAAATGGTTTATGGGGAAGTTGTTGGAGGCTTCTAATTTTAAATTCTTAACAGGAAATCATTAAACTGTAGAGGAGCCAACATAACAGACTGTTGCTCTAAAACAAGAGCTAAATGCAGAGCATCCACATGAACTTGTCAGATCTTTTTTTAATGATTTTTCTTTTTTTTTTTTTTTTTTTTTTCCTCTTTGCCTTTCCTTTCATGTTTACTGCAACCCAGATAAATACATTTTCATTCTTGTTTTTCACATGCACCAGTTCAGGAGCCCCGTTGTGGCTGAGATGTGAAAGGCAATGCCTTTATGGTGAGACCTCAGGGAATGTGGAGATGATCCATCAGACCCAGAGGTGTGAACTCCTCGTGTGGCCACCCAGAACTTGTGATGTGGAATCAGGATGAATTTGAATGTCCCTTTCTTAATTTCTTCTATTGGCTGATGCAGCTGAGGGGGAGGAATGATGCAGTGAGAAATGCAGCTAATTTAATTGAAGTTTGAGCCTATTTGACAAACTAAAAAAAAAACAAACAAACAGGCGCTCCAGTTAAAGGAAAAACTGAAATTTTCCATCCACATAAGAAGTCATGGCCTTTAATTCTGAGAAATTATTTGAATTAGTTGAACCAGAGTAAGAAAGAATAACGCTTGTACAGCTGCTCTGGGATGGATTTATTTCAGCAACTGTTAGCCAAAATGAGAAATAACCAATCACCTGGCTGTGTTTGGCTTAGAAACATTTGATGTGAAATGATTTAAACTTATACAAAAGATGCTTTTAACTGTGAGCTGTTTAACCTGAGGTGGGTGTTTAAGAGCTGAGGGGCCAAGGGCAGTTCCTGCTCAGCATTTGCTTCCTTTAGGTACAAACCCAAGAGCAGCATTTCCCAACTTTATTAAAAGTTCTTCTCCCCGCATCAAACTTCACCTTTGGCAGATTTTTTCCTCCCTGCATCTTCCAACTTTTCCGTGCCCCTGTTTCTGTCAGGGTCTGGTTTAGCTGACGGGGTTTGGTTTTATTTTGTGAGCCGAAGGACTTCAGAGGAAAACCAGGAAATGTGGTTTGAGTTGCCGGGGGGATCTGCTGGGTTCGTGTGCCCCGTAAATCTTGAAGCACTTGGGGTTTCCAGCAGTTGTTGCAGGCAGAAACATCTTTAATGTATTGTAATTTGATTAAATGTGTGAGTGTAGGTATGATTTATACCCTCTGCCACGGCCTTGATTGTAGAAGTATTGACAGAAACGAGGCACTTTGCCACTTGAAAAGGCAAAAGCAATCCTTGGATATAAAAAGACAGAAATACCTTGGGGTTTGAAGAGGAGTTTCTTCCACCATAACTATTTTTTTCCCCTTTGTTTCCTTAATTTTACAAACGCCAGACTCCCCAGAGCGTGTTTACAGCAGGCACAGGGGTAGGAGTCCATCTGTGTGGTTCTGTTCCTGGAGGAGCTTGTGATTTTCCACTCTAAATTGTTTGGGAAAGCATCACCTGTGTTGAATGGCACTAATCCTCACATGACAACACCCCTGCCCACATTTACCCAGCTATGAAACAGGGACACTGCACTTTTGGGAAGCAAGGGGCTCTAGTTGTCCCTGTGATGACACAGATGTGACAATGCTATGTTGCCATTTTTTGGTCAATGGTTTTAAGTTGCTGGCTATTTTGTGCTAAAAACTAACCGTAAAATATTTATTCCTCTCCTTTTGTGTGTGCTGTGATGTGGGTGGTGGTGGATCTGCTGCAGGCCTGGCAATTGATGCCCGTGTTTTATTTGTTAATTAAAAGGGGAATAGTGATACCTTGAGGTGTTTGGGATTGTGTAGAGCTCAAATTAATCTTTATCTCCTTTCCACGCCGTCGAAGTGCCCGATGGACTTATCTAAAATACTCTTATGAAACTTAATGGTCCGGTTTTTAAAGCAATTCTATCTTGGGCTGCTGATCTGGTGATTGATCTGATGGTATAAACACCTGGAAAGTAGGAAGGGCTCGTTATCTTATTGGATTAGTGGGGATTAATTCATTAATGGTTGTAGCAGGTTTGCAAATCCCTGGGAGCTCCCGGAATCCAAAGCTTTGCGGATATATTTCTTATTTTTCCAAATACTGTTGGCTTTAATGTGGTCGAGGGAAGGAAATCCAAGGGCCTTGCAGTCCTTAAGCTGAACAATTATCCCCGTGGAGGTATTTTTGCCAAATTCCATGGTGGTTTTTCGCTGTAGTGGGAAGGGGCTCTGGGAGTTGGAAGTAAAAACAATGTCTGGAATTTCAGCTCTAAAACCCAAACGCACAAACTCCTCCTGTGGGAAGGGAACGTCTTAAATAGTTGTGAGTGTAAACCGTGCATGTCCCGTGGATGTGTAAATTCCAGGGGGATCACTGTCCAAACGGGAGAGCTGGGATTTCAGCCAGGAGCAGGGAAAGATGGAGGGGCTGGGATAATGCTGGATTCCCTTCTGGATCAGGGAAAGATGGAGGGGCTGAGTGACTTTCAGGAATTCCTAGAGCAGGGAAGGATCCCATGCTGGACTTGCCAGAGCAGGGAAAGACGAGGGGCTTGAGCAACACCCAGGGCATCCCTGAGCAGGGAAAGATGGGGGGGATCTGAGTAACTCCAGAGATTCCTGGAGCAGGGAAGGAGAGAGTGAGGGTTGGGTAACGGGGGGTCCTACAGCAGGGGAAGATTGGGGGCAGAGTAACACTGGAGCCCCTGGCCCGGGCCGTGCCCCCCTCCCTGGCCCGGGCTGTCCCCTCTCCCGCCGCTGGGGGCGCTGTGTGGCCGCGGCTGCTCCCGCCGCCCCTTCCGCCGCGGCGGTGCCGGGCGGGGCCGGCAGGGGGCGCTGTCCCGGCCCGCGGGCGCTGCCGGCGCCGTTCCCGTTCCGGCGGGCGGAGGGAGCGGGAGCGGCCCCGGGAGGCTGCGGGAGGCACCGCGGACATGCCCGGGCGGCCCCGGGGACACCCGCGATAATCCTCGCTGTCGGCGGCGCTGGGCGGGGAGCGGCGGGCGAGCTGCCCCCTCCTCCTTCTCCCCCCCCTCTCTCCTCCCCATGGAGGGGCCGTACGCGCTGGGGGTGAGCGTGTTCTCGGACCAGGGCGGCAGGAAATACATGGAGGACGTGACCCACATCGTGGTGGAGCCCGAGCCGCCGCCAGGCCCGCACAAAGGCGGAGCGGCGCCCGCAGGCCCCGGCGCCGCCGAGCCCCCGGCCGAGGGCGGGCGGCGCCGGGGGGGGACCCCGCGGGCGGCCGAGGACGGGGCGCAGCCCCCCGGCAGCGGCCCCGGGCGGCGGCCCCGCCGCTCCGTCGCCTTCTTCGCCGTGTGCGACGGGCACGGCGGGCGGGAGGCGGCCCAGTTCGCCCGGGAGAACCTGTGGGGCTTCATCAAGAAGCAGAAGGGCTTCGGCTCGGCCGAGCCGGCCGAGGTGTGCGCGGCCCTGCGCAAGGGCTTCATCGCCTGCCACCGCGCCATGTGGAAAAAGCTGCGTAAGTCCCGCACCCCGCGCTCCCTCCCGCGGGAGAAACGGCCCCGCCATCGCCCCCCGCCATCCCCCTGCGCTGCTCCGCGTCCTCAGCCGCCTTTTCCTTCCCCCCTCACTATTGTGAGTTACCATCGCTGCCCCTTCCCTCCCATCGCTGCCCCCTTTCCCTTCCCTCCCATCGCTGCCCCCTTTCCCTTCCCTCCCATCGCTGCCCCCTTTCCCTTCCCTCCCATCGCTGCCCCTTCCCTTCCCTCCCATCGCTGCCCCTTCCCTCCCATCGCTGCCCCTGTGCCGGGAATGGGGAGAACGCGGGGTGGGATTGGAGGTCTCGACGCGAGCGGTTCGGTTGGAACAAGAAAAACTGGAGCGCGGGCTGCGAGAGAGAAGATGTAAACACAGGGTGGTGAGGACGCGCTGTTTTGTGGCTGGGAACGATGTGGTGGGGGAGCCGCGGTTTGTTTTCGGCGTGTTGCGGGTCGGATCTCCGAGCCGGGTTTATTGGGAGGTCTTCGCCTTGTTGCCCTGGGGAATCGCCCTGAACTCCCGCTTAGATTTCCCTTGGATAATTAAAAAAAAATTAATTTTAACAAACCGGGCTGGGATGGTGTTTTTTTCCCCTAAGTCTGTTTCCAGTTGTTTTGTGATGAAAGGGTTGAAATGTGGCTGGTGGTGTTGTGTGGGCATCGGGGGTTATGCAGGGTCACTGCCAGAACAGAAAACACACTCGGTATCCTGAATATTCTGTATATTGTTTGCTTAACTGCAGGAGGATAGAATAACTGCAGGGGTCCTAAATAAGGAAGGGTAAAGGAGAGACAGTGCCCAGACAGGTGACATTCATCATTCCTGTGCTCTTCCTTCTCCCTGGATCTAGTGAGACCGAAAAATTGAGTTTCTGAAAGGTATTTTTTTTCTTGGTGAGGTGGAAGGTTATGCCTCGGAGCATGGTTATTGTTTATATCCGATGTGTGAATTGTGTATGGATTTATGTGTTCAAAAGCCTCAGAAACTGAAAATAAAGAGCAGTGTGCAGCACACGAGGACAGGAAGGTGTTGGAGCCCAGGAAAATCAGACCCAAAGCACAGGGACATGGTGACAGCTGGCCCTGGGAGGGAAACCTGAAAAGCAAGAACTGCACCCCGAGCACCCCCGGGGGATTTCAGTGAAGTGATTCAGGGGGTGTGGGGGGGATTACGGTGTCAAAAGAGTTTCATTTTCCGTTTTCTTGAACAGCGAAATGGAGAAGTTGCGCAAGTGTCAGATAGGAGGATGGCGAGGCCGAGGGCTCTCTGGGGAGAGGGAAGGGTGTGAGGTTTGGGAGCAGCACAACCTGCCCCCAGGCCTGATGGTGGGGTGGGTGCCCTCCTGGCCTGCAGGGCTGGGTGATAAGGGGGGAGATGTGTGAGCGAGGGGGAAGGTGGCGTGGGGGGGAAGATAAGGAGTTCAGTTTTTGAGCTGTGAACTCTCTGAGCACCCAAGGCAGAGAGGTGAAGTGCCAGAGTGCAGGAAGCCTTGTTTGGGTAGGGAGTGTTCAGCAATCACCACCGGGGCTGTGGAAGCAATTTACGTTGTTGTGAGGAACAACATCGCTCTGGCTGTGAGTGTTTGATGACAGTTGGAGGTGTTTTGTCAACTCCAGACTATGTTGGGCCTTGCTGGTTTCTGCTGCACATGCGGGAACAGCCCGAGTTCTGTGGGACATTTATTATTATTATTATCTCTGGTTTGTAATTTCTCATTCTGTGTTTAGGGATCCCAGGGTGAATTATACTGACAGGAAATAATTTTCCATGTTATCACACGTGCAGCAGATCTTTAACCGTGTGTAGGTGACACTGTGGGTGTGAAATGGAGGCTGGGTATTTTGGAAAGTCAAAGAGCAGTTTGGAAGTGTGGTGTGGAGGATGGAGGCTTTGCTGCTTCCAGCTGGAAGAGAAGCCCAGCACTCAGCTGCTCTGTTGGTTGTTGGAAGCTCTGGGATCACCCCCTGCATCTCCTGGGACAGACACAAAACGTACTGATTGTGAGAGCACCAGAAACAATTAAGACAGAAAAATTACCCCTTAGGCATTGCTGATAATTTTTTTGGCATTAATTCTATAGTAATAAAAATTTGTACTAAAGGGCTTCTGGAGTAAAGGTTCATATTGGAAGCTACGAATCCGGTTTATGAGTTTATGAGCTCAAAGTTACAAGGCTGAGTGAAGGGTAGTGATTTTCAGCTCCAATTCCTCATTTTTGGTGCTGCTGGAAAAACTGTCAGAAGTTTAAAATGCGTATCTTCACAGAGGGGAAGGCGTCACTGGGTTTGATCCTTCTTTTCTCGTGTGTTTATTCCTGCTGTGCCCCAGGAAAGCAGAGAACCCGGTGCTCTGGCAGCCTGGCTGGGGTGTTCCCTGCAGACAGGGTGGAATTCCTGCCTTGTGCTGTGTGAGCCTGACTTGTGAAGTGCAGGGGATAGAATGAGTCTCCCCGTGGAGTTTGTCTGGAGACATGAGTGGGTGCAGTGAAGGAGAAGCAGGAGGTTGCCGTTGACAGTTGAAATGAAGTGATAGCTGGGAAGTGGAGTGGGGATTTCAGGGGGTGCTGGAGTGGGGAGGAGGTGCTTTGGCTGAGCTTGTCTGAACGGGGATGTCTCTGTGGAGGTCTGGAGGAAGATGAGCTTTTTGTAGATGTTAAAAATAGAAAAGGCGTGAAAGGGAAATTTGGATTGAACGTAAGTGGGGAGAGTGGTGCAGCAGGAAGTTTAATATCAGTGGTTTGAGGGCAAAGCAGTTGAGAAAGAAGGAGGATTCCTCAACCATGTGTAGCTGACAGCAGCACAGGGATGTTGTTGCTCTGGTTTCAGGGGGTATCTCCTGTGGAAGGTGGATGTTGGGTTAAGGAGAGCATCTCTGAACAGTCCTGATGAATCATTCACTGGGTCCTGCTCAAGGAGCACACCTTCCCCCAGCTTCTTCTAGTGGTGCTTGGAGCATTAAGCCAGAGGAGCCAGTTTTTTGCATCCTGTCCTGGTGCTTTGGTGGTGGCTCTGTCTCTACATTTGTGTCGATTTAAGCTGTAGCTGCAGGTGCTGTGAAGGGAGTGGGGGTGGGCTGGGGGCACAGGCCGGCCTGGCCGCGCTGCAGTTGAGCTCAGGCTGTGTTGTGACATCACACAAGCCTCTGGCACACCCTTCCTCCTGACCTTCGAGGCGTTCCCAGCTCCAGAGAATTAAGAACGTGCCCTTTTCTTTGGCCTGTTTTGTGTCACTGCAGCAGAGTGGCCCAAGACCATGACGGGGCTGCCCAGCACGTCGGGCACGACGGCGAGCGTGGTGATCATCAGAGGCTCCAAGATGTACGTGGCGCACGTGGGAGACTCGGGGGTGGTGCTGGGGGTCCAGGATGACCCCAAGGACGACTTTGTGAGAGCTGTGGAGGTCACACAGGACCACAAGCCGGAGCTGCCCAAGGAGAGGGAGAGAATCGAAGGCCTGGGGGGCAGGTAAGTGTGTCTGCTCTGACTCTGAGCTCAGCTTAGTTTTGGCGGGGGGGATCGTGCAAGCAGCTGAATCTCACTGTGTGTTTCTGTTGTCCTCTGGGGTTTTTTTATGGCTTGTTGGGGAAGATGTTACAGTGATCCACTGTTACGTGGTTGGGTTTTTTGGGAGTGGTTTGTGGCGTACACGGAATTTTGATTCCCTGGTGGGTCAGCCAGCTGAGGTGTGCTTACAGTTCTACGTGTTCACCCAGCACTCTGAAAGTGGAGATGGTGATATTTGACCTATTTTTCGTTAAATTCTGAGGAATCTGGGGGTTGGGAGAATTATCTTTGCAGATAAGGAAAATTACCTTGGCACGTAAGTAAAATGATACGAGGTCTGGAATACCCAATTTTGTCCAAGTTTGACACAAACCACTATCATTTCTCAGGCATTTTGCATTGTTCCTGAGATAGCAGCTGTTGAGTAGGCTCCTCAAAGCTTCTGCTTAGGGAACATAAAAAAAGAATATAAAGGTTAGATTTGAAACCAAATCCCGCGTTTGCTGTGCCTGAACAGCCCCTGTAAACGTTGGAACTGTGCAGGAGCCGTTCCTGAGCTGGCAGAGGCTGGAACCCCCGAGCTGGGGGGGGGCTATGTGTGTCCCCTGGGGGTGAGGGGGAAGCAGGCAGGGCTGTCAGGTGGCACAAATGTTTGGACACAAAGCTCAGGGCTCGTGGTTGGCGGAGCTTCAGCGCAGCTCGGCGTGCCCGCGGCAGATGGGTGGGCACGGCTTCCTTCCCAGAGCTGGGCTCTCTGAAGGCTTTCCTGTTGACATCACTGGTCTGAGAGTCCCGTCAGCCCGTGGACCTTCAGACATTTGTGTCTCTGGCAGCTGGGACTGGAGCAGGTGGCTTTGCAGAAGGGGAAACCTGGGGTTTCGCTGCGTTAGTACCTGTGGAGATCTCCAAATTGTGCAGCTCAGAGCCTGAAAGTCTCTGAAGCTTCAGAGCAGCATTCCCTGAAATTTTGTATCTACAGGAATGCTCAATTTGTTTGTTTGTTTGTTTTTTTATTTAATCCTTTATTTTTCCTGGGGCTCCTGTTTTTCCCAGGCTGGCTGTGAGGCAAATGGTAGGAGTGAGGTGGAACTTTGCTGCTGTGCCTGGTGATGTCTCCTCTTTCATCAGAGCAAACTGGGAACAGTTGAGGGCAGAGCATAATTGAATCTTCCATTACAAGGAGATTTTCCTAGTAACAGTCTGAGTGTGGGATGAGGTTTTCTTTCAGCTAATGACTGAAGTGAGCTTTGTGTGGTCATCAGCTGGACAAGTGGATGAGATCAGTTTTTAGGATGTGGTGGTTGTGACTTTGCCGTGCTGGGGATGGAGCTCAACATGCCCTTGTTGTTAAGGCCTTTGAAGTCTCAGGAAGTGCATCTTGAATGGCTTCAGTATGAGGAATCTTGAGGCTGTTCCAGAGCTGCTCAGTTTCTAATTACCAATGGCTGTTGCTTGGATAAAAGGAACTTACAAGTATCTAGTTCTTAACTTGGTTGGGACCAAGCGTTGTTAGCTCCTGGTTTATTGACCCTTATTCCTTGGTGGTTCATGCACTGTCCTTTCTTCCCTGCCCCAGTTATCTGCTCTGCAGCTTCTTTGACCCCTCAGTGCCATCTGGGAGAGCCAGACCAGCTCGCTGCCTCAGAGCAGGTGCTCACATGCAAATGCAGAGCTGATTCCTCCCATCTCCTGCTTCCAGCAGACAGCAACTGGGAACAATTCCTCTTTTGTGTCTGCAGGGGAATCCCTACAGCAGGCTGCTCCCTTCTCTTCTCTTGTTCCCACTGTGCTGTGTTTCTCATCACTGCCAGACTCTGGAGATGGAGAAAACTGGAGGAGGAACCCCACGGTATTTCCACCTGAGTGAGCTGGTGTTGATGAGGGCAGCAAATTCAGTTCTCTTCTTTCTCTGACAAAGAATTTCTTCCAATTCTTCGTTCCCCTGCTTTTTGTTTTCCTCTGCCCTTCACCTCTCACTTCTCCCTTTGGCTTAACATGGAATGAAACTCTGAGGGATGTTTTGAAACACTCGTGGACTGTCCTGAGGGGGTGTTGCCATTATTGCCCCCTGATTTGCATATTTAACTGGCTTTGTCTCCTTTTTGCTCCCGTTCCCGCTCCTGGGTGACCTGTGGCTGTCTCTGGCGGTTCCAGCGTGATCAACAAGTCCGGGGTGAACCGCGTGGTGTGGAAGAGGCCCCGGCTGAGCCACAACGGCCCCGTGCGCCGCAGCACCGTCATCGACCAGATCCCCTTCCTGGCCGTGGCCAGAGCGCTGGGTGAGTGCTGTGCTGGGAACACAGGGCCAGCTCCCAGCCTGCATGGGGTGGGAGGGATTCATCACTGGCTTCTGGCAGGTCTGGGCCTTTTAAATGGATTTTTAATGCAAGCTGGGCGTATTTGTTTGGAATCCGTAAAAGGCGGCGTCGATGAGAGGAGAACCCCCTTCCAACTTACAGGGGTTTCAGTGTCAGCCTTACAGGGATTCCTGGTGCAGATGGAAATGGATGAGCAGCTCATTGTCTCCAGGATGGAGAGCACCCTGGTCTTGTTCTTGCTGGGATTTTTGCCTGGTGTTGCTGGATGGCACATGAGTTCAGTCTGCCTTTTGTGGTGACTCTTTTTTTTCTTTAACACTTAGCACAGAACGGGATGAAAGTCAAGCCTTGTATTTTGTCTGTAACTTGCCTTTGTGGGAGCACTAATAATGGGGAACTGTCTTTCAGAAACACCTTATTCCAAGGACAGAAAGGCATCTTACAGTGCTGGGAAACTACTGATGAATGGGTTTTGGGAAGGGCTTCACAACTGAATCACTGGATGCCTCTTACCCTTGAGTCTTGGTGTCTGCTGGTTATTTTTCCCCTTAAGTCTCACCACAGAAAGCCAATCATTGGCACTTTGCTTTGTTTCCTTCCCCACTTTGCCTCAGTGAATGATCTGTCCAGCTCTCCCCCATGTAGGATGGATTTTATGGAAGTGTGTGGTGTTACCTGGGAAAACTGTCCTGTGCCTTTCATTCCTTCTGTTTGGGTTTAAACACCTGGCCTAAGAGAAATCTTCCTGGCCTCAGGAACTCTGTTGACACCCCCTTTGCTGTTCTGATTGTCACAAGTGCCCTTCTGCCCTAAAATGAGCATCTGTGGAATGCACAGTGGCTGTATTCAAGTATTTAAATGATGTTTAATTTATTTACAGCCCCAGAACAAGGCAGAAACATTTGGGCTTCCTCCTGGCTCTGGGAAGTGTCTTTGGGCTGCTTTTGCTGGGTACAGGAGGTTTTCTGTGCCTTCTATAACTTGAAACAAGCAGCAAGTGTAGAAAGGAGGGGACACCCAGGGTGATTAATGGCTGGGCTTTGGAGGTTCCTGCGAGTGCAGCTTAAAGTCATTGTGGTTTTCCTGAGCTGCTGTTTAAGTTCATATCCCCCAGCCTGGGGGAGCTCACTGGTAACACTGTGGTGGCAGAAACGGGGCTTTTCAAGGGCTTTTTACCTCATGTGGGATCTCTCCTGTTGGTAAATTAGCTCAGCTCTAAATCCAGTCAATATTTTATAGACTTTTTTTTTTTTTCCCTGTCCTCCTCCCCTTTCCTTGGGATCTTCTGCGGAGCCAAGACCTGCAGCTTTGGGTGGGTTCAGCCCTGTCAGATAAAACCTGGATTTGAAAAGCTCTGGGATTAATCAGGTTTTTGCTTTGGACCCACTTACAAAGAAAGTAAACTTTTCCTTCCTCTGTTAAAACCAAAAGCTATTTTTGTGTTTTTGTCTGCAAAGCAGCATCTCCTGACACAGGAATGGAAGGCTTGGTTTGGGTGACTTGTGGAGTTTAACCCAGTGCATCCCACTGACAGAATGGGGGGTTTGGGTTGGGGCAGCAGCTGAGCTGCAAGGGGGTTTTTTTGGTGAGTGTCCCTCCCCTGTGACAGGGATTGGCCTTGGGGGGGCCTGAGTGAAGCATCCCGAGGCAGCTCCTCCTGCCGGGAATTCTGCAGGTTCAGGGAGCACCAGAGACTTCTCCCTGCTCTCCAGGGCCATCACAAGTACTCAGGCTGCAAATATTCCTTGTGGAATTGCTGCTGGGTTAAGGAACAACAGCTTTATTTCCTTTCTGTTTGTGGCTCCTGGGGCTCTTCTGAGCTCCTGACCGGTGTGGCTGGTCAGTTGATTCCTCACTGGGCTTGGGGAATAAATTATTGTGCATTTCCTCCTTATAAGCACTGTGATATTCCCAGTTATCCGTGGGAGGAGCCTTGGAGAAGATCCCCTGGAATCAGCGTGGTGATTACTTGGCAGTTTGCTCAGGAAGAGCGGCAGATGGACACGCTGACATGTTCATACATGAACCCAAAGGAAAGAGCAGCAGGTTATTTTTACCATCCAGCCCAGCATTTTAATTAAAAAAGCGATTCAGTGAATGACATTTGTCACTTCTCCTAAAAGGGGGTGTGAACGAAGCAACAAAGAGCAGCCTAAAAATATTAAGCACGTTGGAGATGGATGCTGCCACGATGCCAGGAGAGGGTTGGTGATGCCAAGCTGTTGTTTGTTTACCTGCTGTGCCCGTGACAGGTCGATGGGAGGACTTTGGGTGGCAATTCCCATCCAGTGACTGCTGGGCTGCAGCTCCTGTGCTCCAGGATTTCTTCCTTTCTCTGGCTGCCGTTGCCAGCTGGCTTTGCTGGGGTCTGGGGGGGCCCTGTGCACCTCTGGACGAGCAGGCTTGGCTGTTAATTAGGGCTCATTAGCAGCGTGTGCTTGTTGGGGAGGAGAATTGGGGCTCTAATGAGGGGGGACCGGCCCTCCTTGCTGCAGTGGAGAGCACTAATTGAGCAAAGTATTCCCTGTCCTCGTCCTGGAAGGGTCTGTTCAGCTGGCTGATAGCTTAAGGCAAAGCTGATGAAGGGAAGGAGGAAGACAAAAAAGCTCATTTATTATCTTTAAGAGGGTGGTGATGGATGTGGAAGAAGCTGCAGAAAGCCAAGAGCCAGACACAACCTCGCTCTTGAGCTGGACTTGTTGAGCTTCTGTTTGCTGCTCAGCTCTGACATTGTAAATGGTTTCTGCTTTGAAAGCTGTGTGTCCTGCTCAGGAGAACGTTCCCAGTGCCTGCAGTTAATGATGTCACCTTTTGTTGCTGATTGCTCCGGGAAGCTGCTCATAAGTGTGGAAATGGAAGGTGCCAGCGGAAATTATTGCCTGCCTTGATTTAAAATGAAGGGGTTTCATTTTTTTCAGTGTACTTGGTAAATGCCACTGCAGTAAGTTGATGTGCAGGTTCACTTTGGTGCTGGAGGGGGTTTTTCCCGAGGATGGGTTGGAGGGAGCAGTGGAACCAGGGGGGCTGTTCTGATGTGTTGCTGCCGGGGTGACCCCAAACTCACTCACACAGGGAGGGAGGGGTAAAAATAGAAAGTTCCTGCGTGAGGCCGTGCTGGGGACAGGCTGGAGCTCTCAGTGCCTGCTGGAGCTCAGCACTCCTCGTGCTCCTGTGGCTGCTCTCCAGCTCTGGAGTTTGGCACGGGGGGTCGAGCTGGGAGGAGGCTCCAGCAGCCCTGCAGGGCAGGCGGTGGGAAGGAGGATGAGCAGGGGAGAGCTCAGTCTCCTCCTTCCCCTCTGCCTTGGTTCCCTCCCTGTGGCACCTGCACACAGGAGTATTTGCAGGTTTGCTGTGGGATCAGCAAAGCAAGGCCCTAATTCTGTTTAAGGAGGACTTGATAAATTCAGGGAGGTTTTCCTTTGGGCAGCGATGGAGGTTTCACCATTTTCGAGGTATTAATCTGCAGTATTTCCCCTTGTCCCAAAAACAAGGGTGAAGAGAGTAGAGGATCTCCTATAAACAAGGGTTTGAATGTGGTTTAATTGAAGTTGTTGCATTAACTATGATTGGAAGGTGACAGCAGCTCTGCTGGAATCACTTTGTATTGCTGGCAGCTCCAGCCTGGTGCTGATGGTTTTCCTGGGAACACCGATCCGTAATTTCCCAGCTGCAGATCTCTCACGTGCAGTGTAAACCACTCCTCAGACCCACTTTCTGCTTTGCCAGGTGACCTCTGGAGCTACGACTTCTACAGCGGGGAGTTCGTGGTGTCCCCCGAGCCCGACACGAGCGTTCACACCATCGACCCCCAGAAGCACAGATACATCATCCTGGGCTCTGACGGGCTCTGGAACATGATCCCCCCCCAGGATGCCATCTCCATGTGCCAGGATCACGAGGAGAAGAAGTACTTCATGGTGAGAGCAGGGGAAATTCAATACTTGTTACCTCTCAAAGTTGCTCGGTCTGAGCAGTGAAGGGTCCGACAAAGGGGTTGTTATTGAGGCATTTTCACAGTTTTGCCACAACACAGAGTTGTTAGAACAGCTTACTTGTTAGAGGCTGACGTCAAATACCAGGTCTGCTAACATTGTTGAATTTATTATTATTATTACTATTTGGTTGCCATTTTGGGTGTTCTTTTTCTAAGGAAGTTGTAAAAAAGGCCATCTGAAAATCAAATTTATCTCACGTCAGGGCTCCTGTCACAACACAGACAGTTGCTTGGACTGATTGAAATCCTTCTCTGGTTCATTTTACAAAGCAGATGAGAACAGGGCAGTGGGCACAGCCCCAAGGCTGCCAGAGCCCCAGAGTCATTTGGCCAACACCCTCAGGCAGGGGGTGTGACCCCTGGGGATGGGCCCGGGCAGGGCTGAGGGTCCCTCCCAACTCAGCACATCCTGGGAATTTATAAAGGGGATCATCAGACAGTGAATAGTCTGTAAAGCCCAGAGGGGCTCTGGGAGGGCTGTAGGTTGTGTTGCAGGCAGCTGTGGGTGCAGTGTTGTGGTTTAAAGCCCTGTGTGTCCCTGGAAGGGAAATGTTTCCTCGTGGAGCCGCTGCCGCACGCAACTCGCGGGGGGCACAAACCTCGGGCTGTGCCGCCCCTGTGCCACCTCCCAGTGTCCCTGACGTGTCCCCCCCGTGTCCCCAGCAGGGAGAGCACCGGCAGTCGTGTGCCAAGATGCTGGTGAGCCGCGCCCTGGGCCGCTGGAGGCAGCGGATGCTGCGGGCGGACAACACGAGCGCCATCGTCATCTGCATCTCCCCCCTGCGGGACGGGCCCAGCCCCTGGGAGCAGGAGGAGGAGCTGTACCTCAACCTGGCCGAGGGGCCCTCCTACAGCAGCCCTGACCTCAGCAGCACCAGCCCCTCCCGCTGCTGCACCCCCCCTGTCAAGGTAAGGGCTGCCAAATGTGCCACCCAGTGCCTGCCAGGAGCCACGGGGTGCTCAGACCATTGCCAGGGGTTAACACTCTTAGGAACTCCCCACCTCTCCACTTCTTGTTTTGGAGGGTTCAGCGTGTTTTTAAGTCTGGGCCAGGCACTGTGTGTGTCTGGATGATGTGTTTCAGATAATGTGTATTCACACATTCCGTGCCACATCCTCAGCACTGCCACGTGCAGAGCTTTGGAGAAGTGGGGACAGCTTTTACCACTGGTTCCTGAAAGACTGGGGAGCACCAGAGGCAGAGAGTTAAAGTAGGAACCTCTCAGAATGGCTGCTGATGGTTTATTAGCAGTTGTGGATCTGTGATCCCTCAGTGTGGAAGAAATCATGAGTGTAACTTTATGCATTCAGTTCACACAGCTTGAAGTGCACTCTGAGAGGTAAGTTTTCCAGGATTCACCCCCAAATCCAAGGGAGCCTGTTAGAAAGAACTCAGACTGGGAATCAGAGGTTTAAACAAGAGAAAACCCAACACATCCCCTTGGGGAGTGAGGCTGGCCTGCAGTTTCCCCCCTGCCTTGCCATGTCTGGGTGCAGCACAGCTGGGCAATTGCAGAGTGCTGCTTGTGGGTGTGTTCTGACCCTGTGGGGCTTGGTTGGGGATTGTTTGGCTGTGGGGTTTTATTTTCTCCTCTGAGGTAACTCGTGGGTTAATTTATACCAGCGCACGGTGATATAAAGAACGTTTCTCTCTGTGCTGGGAGATCTCATTACCTTCCTGGGGTTGATTTAATGTTCTTTGTGACAGAAGGTCTTCCTTGAGGCTGGAAGTTTTAACCATCAACATAAAGCAGAGCCCTTCAGAAGGTTATTTTGTTCAGTTTTGTGGCCTTTTCTTCCCCCCTGTAAGAAGGGCAGTGTAGCTGTGAGGGGGTGTTTGCCTCAGTAATTCCCAGCTGCTCCTGATTGAAGTCCCTGTCCTTTGATGTGCAGTGTCTGTGGATGACTGTCCTTTGGGCAAAGGAAAAGAAAGCAGAAATTAGAGAGGGAGTTTGCAGCGTTCCCCTGGGAGGAAGGAGCTGCTCATAAAGCAGCAAACTCCAGCTCTGTCTCCTCCCCTTCCATCCGTGGAGATCCATGGCAAGAGTTAAACCCCAGCAAAATCTTCGGGGGGGGGAAATATTGGAATTCTAAAGGCTCCTGAAATTTTCAGAGGTGCCATCTGGTTTGTGTGTGAAGTGTTATCAGGAATCACTGAGCTGTGCTGGCTGCACAATGTCCAGGAACCTGCAGTTCTGGATGAGGGCTTAGGGAAAGTTCTGTGGTTTTTTTATTCCCCCCTCTCCATCTGAGTAGGTTCAGTGAGCTGTGAATCTGCAGGAACGGACGCAGGTGGTGGGAGATGGAGGAAATGCCTGTATTCCACGATCCTTTGGGATCCCAGGGGTGTGGGCAACATCCCAGGAGGTGATTTGGTTGGTCACAGCAAACGTGGCCATGGAGAGCAGCACCCATTTGCAAAACAAACCAGAAACGCTTTGGTACATAAAGCTGCAGGTGAATGTGTGGTCTAATTTAGGTTGGTAATTAATTAATACTGTTGAATTTCCATCCCAGTTTCTGTGAGGGAAACAGGGATGGCCTTGACTCCTGACAGCTGCTACCTGCCAAAACAATTAATCTGGAAATAGATGGGAGACCAAAGTTTCTCAATTAAACAGAAGTATTTCTTAATTGCTTATCCTTCTGGCAGCAATTACTAATACCAAATTAATTCCGGTATTCCTGGGGCCAGTGATAAAGACTGATTGGATTGTTGAGACATTAAGTGGTGACTGATGGTTTATTTTTCCTGTTGGTCACATCCCTCTCCTCAGTCCATCCTCTACCTTCCCTTGGCTTTCCAAATCCTTCTCCAGGCTCAGCCCTTTGCACCAGGCAGATGTTGGAGATAAGGTCAAGGTCTTGCACAATAAAACCATCAAACCAAGTTGTTGTTGTTGCAGACACAATGCCAGAAGTTCCAGAGAGCAGCTGGAGCAGCTTTGCCAGAGCTGCTTCCTTAGGGATCCTGGAGGAGCTGAGCTGAGGAATAACCTTTGAGACACCATCCCTAAAGGTCTCCCTCTTGTGTTGGTAAATGTAGCAAAAGAATCTTAGCCAGGTGGTTTTGTCTACACGTGGGGAGCAACAGAGGAGTGGAAACCCAGTGTGGATGCTGGAAACAGTTCTGGTTGTCCTCTCTTGTGGAGGGCATTTTACTAAACCCTCAGGATCAGATTTTTGCCAAGTGCTGAGCAGCCCTGGAACTCACCTTGCAGGAGAACTGGAGTTATTCTGGGCTGTGACTCGAGAAGTATCTGTTTATTTTCCTGAGGTGTTGCTCTGACTGATGGAGCTGTGTGTGTGCACTGGAGTTCTGAGCACGTTATTTCCTTAAAATAATAACTGTCATTTGCCTCTCACTGGTGCTGTGTGGAGTAACGTGGCCTTGAAATTCACTTTTGAAGGACTCTGGAGTAACCAGGGATTTCTTCACAATTAAATCTTTAATAAGGTCAGAACTTGTATCTTCAGGGCACTGCATAAACAGTAATTTTCACAATCCCCCTGTGGATGGGGAGAGCTGGTGTTGTCCCCGTTTTCCTGTCGGCAGGACTGGGAATGAGGCACAGCCAGTTCTCTGGGGCTGCAGAGGAGCTGGAGGGAGGGTCAGAGGTTGGGAAGTCCCTGGTTCTCAGGACATCCCTCAACAGCTCCTGCCCAACAGGCAGACTGCGCTTCCTGGGGAGTCCTGGCAGTGCAGGCAGGGATGGGGCTGCACTAAAGCAGAGGCAATAAAGCCATTTTTAGGACAGCTCTGTCACTGCCCCGTTCTGTGGGCAGTGGGGGCACTGGGGAAGAGTTTGTCCCTCTCTGTTAACCTGGTTATGCAGCAGCTGAGGACTCGCGGTGTGACAAAGGTCAGAAGGCTCTCGCTGCTGTTGGGCCTCTGGTGGTGGATGGAGCTGCTGGGGCAGGACAGGGCCCTGTGGCAGTGCCTGCAGGAGGGAAGTTGTGTCTTCATGGTGGAAAACACTGCTGAAAAGGAGAGGACAGGGGTTCAGGCACTGCTTTGTCCACTGCCTGTGGATCCCTCAGGGTTTCACAGCTCAGATCCCGTCTCATCTTCCACCTCTCAGGGTGCAGAAAGGATAACTCAGTTTTGGGGTAGGATTTGTCTGCCTTTGCTAAGGTTTAGAGCAGTTCTGTCGCGCTGTCTGCAGCCCCAGAGGACAGTGCCTTTCCCTGGAAGAATTCCAGGCCAGGTTGGACGGGACTTGGAGCAACCTGGTCTGGTGGAAGTGTCCCTGCCCCTGGCAGGGGGTGGGACAAGATCCCCTTTCAGGTGATCACCATTCTGTGAGTCTGCGATTCCATTCGAGCCTGACTGTGTGTTTTCCTTCCCCCCCAGCTGTCGGAAGACGAGCCGTGGCCGCGACTGAGCGCCGAGCCGGTCCCTGCCCTGCTGCACAGCTCGGGGCTCCCAGACAAGCACCCGGAGCTGCCACCCGAGATCGCCAAGAGCAGCAGCGTCCCCGCCTCGGGAGGAGCCCCGAGGGACGCGGACCCGCAGGAGGAGAAGTGCAGCAAAGCGCTGGCCCTGCGGATCCAGGAATCCTACCAGGCCGTGGGCCTGGCCCCTTCCCACTCCGCCAACTCAGGCACGGACCAAAAAGGCTTCAAGGTGTCCCCCGCCGGCCCCGCCAAAGCGCAGGAGGCGGAGAAAACGCCCGCGGCAAACTTTAAAAGGACCTTGGAGGAGTCCAACTCGGGCCCGGCGCTGAAGAAGCCGCGGCGGGGGCTGGGCCGGGCGCTGGGCCCGCAGGGGGACGGCCCGGCCCGCAGGACCCCCGCCAAGCTGGCCATGAGGCGCAGCCTGCGCGGGCAGAAGAAGCTCAGCCCGGGGCTCTTCCAGCCGCCCAGGAAAGCCGTGTGCGTGTGCTGAGCTCCCAGACGGGCTCCACGGAGCGCCATGCTCCCGCTCTTTTTTTTAAAAAAAAAAAAGTAGGAACTTTTTTTGGTATCCGACAGCTTTATCCCCCACACGCCCCTCCTCGGCCTTGTACTTGCTTGTATTATAACTGTGAATTTTGTAGATGTGTAGGGTATAAGTCACTGTAAAATGTGTGTAAATTTGTATTCCTTCATATAAATGTAGTTTTTCTCTCTCTCTCTCTCTCTCTCTTCTTCCTTGTATAATTGTTTTAAAACCTTGTTTAAAAAAAAAAAAAAAGGAAAAACCGAACACAAAAAGTTAAAATAATCCTTTTTGTTAATTTACTAAAAGTCATCGATTTGTATACGCTTCTTGTGAGGAGAATTTCACAACTTTTTAACTAAAGTAAATTATTAAACAGAACGGGAGATATGTATTTTCGTAGTCCAATATGTTCCACCTAAGGTGTGTCTTTTAGAGAATACACTAGGTCTATATTTTGGTTTTAAATTTTAGATTTCTCTACTCAGAAATGAAATGTATGTGGAAGCAGAGATTTGGGTCTTGCTTTACGCACCTCCATGTCGATTTTACGTTCATTAAAATACTATGCAGTATCTTACTTAGTTGTATTTTTTGTAACGATGATCGTCAGAAGTATTTAGCAAAAAAAAAAAAAAAAAAAAGTGTGTTTTAAAAAAACTCCCAACTTCCCAGAACATCTCCAGCCAAGCCATTCCCCACCCCCTGTTCCAAATGATGGCATTTTATCCAGGCATTAACTGCCCTTTGGAGACGTGTTTTCTGGTATTCCAATACTGATGGTGCTGCTAATACCTTTCAACACAAGTTCTTAAATTATTTTATGACTCTTTTCATTGACTCTGTGGACCATGTGTATGTTCACCTCAATAAAACACATGAAAACCTGACGGGGACGCTTTTCGTTTTTTAATTTTTATTTCAGGCCCGAGTTCTGTTATTTATTAAACAGTACAACATGAATTTATTATTCTAAAATAAATGAATGCTTGTTTTGTGTCCATTAAAAATCTGGAAACTCTCCCATTTTTCCACTCAGGAGACAAGACATCCCGCGCAGGTTTATGATGGAAGTGATCTTGGCAATTTCTACTCAACTGGAGCAAGATGGAACTTTGGAAGATGTTTCAATGGGGAAATAAAGGGGCAGGACTTTATTGGAAGGTGTGGTTATTTATAGACTCCAGTTCTTTGCTGCTGGAACAATCACAGGTTGGACCCAGCCCTGCCATCTCCACACGTTACCGTGGTTCCAGAAATCCCAGGGGATTGGATTCCTGAGAATGTCCAACTCTCCTTCAGCCGTGCTGGCTTGGGAGATGGAAGGAAGAGTCTGTCCAGATTGGACCTGTTTGTGTGTGAGGATGTAACTCAGTTTTTGCTGTGATGTTCTCATTCTACACAGGATGTGGAGGCCACAGCAACCCTGTGGATTTCCCTGGCAACAGTCTTTCAGGTAATAATCTCTGAGGTACTAATGACCTATTTTCGTGTTGACCTCGCCACCCTGAACCTTTCAAAGAGCCAGTGTAACCCCTGGGGTAGATGGCTGTCAGTGCAGCTGCTGGAGAATAAAGGCTGGAGCAAATTTCTCAGGTTTTTTTGCTCAATGCAGGAGCAAAGTTAAAGTTTCCACCAAACTCTGCTGCGTTCAGGAACGTGTGCCTCGTTTTCTGAAGATCCCTCACACCACTTTTACACTTGGCCTTCTCCAGCTTTGGGGTTTTGTCCATTTTTAATAAACTGAACAAAACCTACAGTTTTCCCCAGGAAAGCTGCTGGATGATGCTCATGAACCATCCATCCCAAGCTCCTCTGCACTGCTCTCAAACCTGCTGCTGTAACCTGGCAGCGGTTTGCTCCTGTGTGTTTTGCCCACCTATTTATCACTTGGCCTCTCTGAAATCATTATTCAAAGCTGAGACAGCCAAGTGTGGCAATTTACACCCGCTCCTTCGGGAAATCCAGTCTGAGTTACACACCTTTTCCTCTCTTGAGAAATAAAGCTCCAGGATGTGCAAACCCTGTGGGTGCTTCCCTGGGCAACCTGTGCCAGGGCCTCCCCACCCTCCCAGGGAAGGATTTCTTTGTAATATCCAATTTAAATCCATCCTCTGCCAGCGTCAATCCATTCCCTGTGCCGTGTGGCTCCATCCCTTGTCCCAGGTTCCTCTCCAGCTCTCTGGGAGCCCCTTTAGGCACCGCAAGGCACTCTGAGGTCTCCCCGGAGCTTTCTCTTCCCCAGCACTGGGGCAGCACCCAAATTCTGAGTGGCACCAGCTCCTGCCCCTGAGGAGCCACTGCCCGGGAGCGGGACACGGCTGAGGGGCGGCCTCGGCCCCGCCAGGCCTCTCTTTCTGCTCGTTCCCCGCCCTCCCCTCGCCGCCCTCACCTTCCCTGGGACCCGCCGAGCCGCTCCCGCCCTGGCGGATCCCGAGACGCTCATCGCCCCCTCATCGCCCGCCTGTCCCTCACGGTCCCCTCACCGTTCCCGCACTGTCCCCTCACGCGCTGACCACGCCCCAATGACGTCAATCGGGGCGGGGCCCAGCCCGCCAATCCGGTGTGGCCCCGCCTCCCTCCCCCCTCCCCGCCCCACGTGCGCGCGGCGGCTCTCGCGAGATCCCCGATGTAAACAAAGCCGGCGGGCGGGGCAGGAGGAGGCAGCTCCGCCCTCCTCTCTTCGCATCCCCCCGAGCCCCGCCCACCGGCCGGCGGCGCGGCCGCCCATTGGCCGGTCTGGGGGAGGGCCCGCCTCCACCGGGCGCTGATTGGCGGCGGGCGCGGAGCGCTGGGTGTCATTGCCGGGGGGTCCCAAACAGTGCCAGTGGCGCCGGCGGCGGCCCCAGGTGAGGGACGGGCGGCTGAGGGGGCGCCGCGCGGGCCGCGCCCGGGGCAGCGCTGAGGTGGCTCCGAGCGCGCTCCGAGCGCCGGGGACGCGAGGCCGGGGCGGGCCGGGGGGCGGCGGGCAGGGCAGGCCGGGCCGTGCGGCCTGAGGGACCCCCGGCGGGGCGGCGGGAAGGCGCGGGGCGGGGGGCGAGGCCGCGGCCCCGCTCACCGGGCGGTCCCGGCTCGGACACGGCCCCGCTCGCCCGGCGGGCGAAAGGGGGACAAAAGGCCGGGCAGGTCGCGGCGTTTGGGTGGGAGTTGCTCAATAGCTGAGGGTGCCCGGCCGGCCCGGCCGCGGGGGGAGGACGGGGGGTCCCTGCCCTGGCAGCGCCGCAGGTGCCGCTGGTTGGGGCGCAGCTGTGTGGAATCCCCGAAGATGAGGGGCTGAACTGCCTTCAGGTGCTCCTGCCCCTCACGGGGGTGGCCCCAAGGTGTTGGCACTCAGGGTTGGGCGGGCACAGGTGTCCCGAGGGCGGGTTCATCCTTCCCCTGCCAGTCTGTGTTTTGTGGTTCCTCCACGCGTGTGCCACGCTGCGGTTGTGTTCCTGAGGGTTTTGTTATTAATTATCACTTTGTTATTAACTTCTGGCTCGTTATCTTGCCTCGCTGACTGAGCTGGCCCTGGCAGAGTCTGCCCCGACCTGAAACGATGCTGGTAATTGGTACCACGTTGGGGATTTGGCTTTTTCTCTCCCCTTGTGCCCAGGTTCTTGGTTTGGGGTGGGGGGACACAGCGGAGGGGACTGAGGAGCTGTGAGGGATCTGTGATGCTCCTCAAGTGCTCTTTGCCTCTAGGAACGTTTCCCAGAATGTTCACACAAGTGTGAAGCAGAGCTCGCAGGTGACACAAAAAGCTGACATGGAACAGCAGAATGTGTTCAAACACACTTTTTGTGTGAGCTTCAGTGTAACCCATTTTTTTTTCAAGAGTACACTGCAATTGTGACTGTGCGTTATTTTTATATCATTATTTTCCAGGACTATGGTAAATAGTGGGTTTATGTAATGGTGATGACACCTGTGTGCCTGTACCACTGTCTTTAATCCTGGAATTGTTTGGGTTGAAAGGGTTGAGAGCTGAAGATACTTTTCCAGTTTATCATGCAGGTCTGTGGGGGGTTTTTTTTGCTTCCACAAACGCTCGAGGAGCTGCAGTGACTGAGTCGCCGCGAAGAGAAATCGCCAGTTGGGCGCGTGCTCTTATTTTGCTTAAAAAAAAAGTGCTGTAAAGGCACCTACAGGTTTGTCTGAGTGGAGCTGCTTTGTTATCACCTTGAAGAATACTTGAGGAGGTTTGTGACAGGCTGTGCTGTTAAACAGGGCTGTGTTTCCTGCAGGTGTGAGCACAGGAACGATGGCGACGGAGTCCCCGCGCCGGCCCAGCCGATGCGCCGGAGGGGTGGTGGTTCGGCCTCAAGCTGCCACGTAAGAACCTTCTAGAACAACAGCCTTGGCTGAGATGCCCTTTATTTTCTTGTAGGAGGACCTTGCTTGTGTTTTGGGTTTGTTTTTTGTTTTATTCCAAGCCAGCTGGGAGGGCTCGTGTTGTCACTGCGGTTTTCCAAAAGTTCCACATGTTGAATTTCCATCTTTTAGGTGCAGGTCAAACTGTCTCCCTGTCCGGGGTGCTTTGCACTTGCACACCAAGGCAAAGCCGCACGTTTAGGAAACTGGAATGTTGCATAGTTTTGGTGTTGGTTGCACCATTTTGCTGTACAAACACTGCCCTGGCTGCAGGTCAATGGTGCAACCTTCCTTAGGCCAGAGGGACAGGCTACTACACATTGTCCTTCCTTGCTGTTCTCTTCAGTAACACCTTCCTCCTGGACTGGTTATACTAAAACACATAAAATTTTTCATTAAAATCCTTCAGTAAATAGGGTTGTGGATTCTATTTTTTTTTTTTTTTTTTTTTTTTTTTTCCACTTAAAAGAACAAAACCAAGAAGAAAGGAAGCAGCTCTGTCTCTGACCATTTTTGTCCTTGGGCATCCCGACTTTCATTGTGGTCACATGGAAATACTTCCATGGCAAGAAGGGTTTTTTGGCTGTAGGACAGTCTGGAAGGTTTGTGGTCTTGTGTCTGTCAGTTAAAGGGTTTTGGTAGCAGTTGTTTCTTGGGGTGCTTACACTGCTGCGAGAGAGCACTGCATCGAAATACTCCCTTCAGTTTTTGCCCCTGGAGATAACTGTGTGTTTAAACATTAAGATTCACTCTTATTTTTACTGGAGAGCACAAGGAACTGATTGTTGTAGCACAGGAAGTTGTGTTAGAGGTTTGTCTTGCAGCCTTGTGACAGAGGAAGCATTTTTTTTTATATATATTTCAGGATTCCTCAACAGATACACTTCTGTTTGTAATGACTTTTTCCTTAAAACAGGCTTTAAGAATATAAACCTAGAAAAACACTGTGAGAAGCTGATTATGATGATTATCTATTGGGTTTTTTTTGTTCTTTTTAAATATGATGTCTTGGGGTACCTGTGCTCACCTCACAAATGTCAGTGGTTTTGAGTCTGTGTGTGCTGAGCAGCACAGCAGAGTTCTGCTGCTCATGTTCAGTTTCTAGATCTTTATTAGAGAAAGATTCATTTTTTTTTGGTGGCTTTTGTAATTTTTAAGCACTTTAAAGACCTCTTCCTGGAATATTTCTCAACCTCAGGGGAGATTTGGAGTACATACATTGCATAAAGCATTGCCCAGATATCAGATTTGTTTTGACATGCAGCTGGGGGAGGGAGAAGCCCATTCCATGAGGACAGGATGAGTCTGGCTGGTTGGCATTCCCAAAACTTCAGACGCTGTGTTTAACACCCTACCTGTGGCCAGGCTTTGTAATCAAGGGCTCTGAAGGTGTGCAAGGGCAGTTTGGGTGACCTACATAAACCTGGGAGGAATCAGCACTGGAAACCACAGCTCGTTTGTGAGGCCTCAGCCTAAAGCACTGGGACAAACTGGGATGCAGAAATCCTTTTACCATGAGCTGGAGGATGCTTTCTAAAAGTTAAGACTTTGTTTTAGTTTTATCTGTGTTTTCAGAGAGGAAAACTCATCCAGCTGGTGCAGCCTTTGACTTCAGTGTCTTTTGTATTGCTGTGTGCAGTGCTTAACGCTTCAGAGGCCTTTACTCTTCAGGTGCTAAACACTCCCACTCCTATTCAAACAGTCTTTCACAGCTTCAGAAAGCACCTTTGGCCATCCAGCAGTTCTTAGTTTACAGGTTTCCTTCGTTGCTCTTAGAAACCTTGAGTCAGCACAGGAAAAACCGTGACAGCAGACAAGTCAGTCTGGGGGCTGCCAAAGCTGTTGCCTGAGGACTTGTTGGGTGGTTTGGTTTTTGTTTTTTTTTTGAGTAGTCCCAGACTGTGTGAAGGTAGTTCTTGCTGCCAGAGTGTCTCAGTGTTACTCACCGCATAAAAACCCCCAAACTCCTTGCATAGTTTCGGCCCCATCTGCGTGACCCGCTCAGCCCACACCGCGTCACTCAGCACTTACACAAGGGACTCACCACTGAGCTAATAAAAGCATCGCTTCAAATCCACCACAACAAATGCACCTCACGGTCCACGGCAGCCTAAATCGTGGCTGCTGATGAACTTCCAAGAAGGAATAAGCTTCCCAAGCTATCAGATCTCGGCTGAAAATACCTCTCCCTGCTATTCTTAGGGAGGATGTCGCTCCCATCTCCTGCCCCCTTGTGCTGCCACTGACTCCATCCTTGCACATCATCATGCACAGGAGGGCTGGAAGTTTTTCCTTGTCCCACCGGGGTTAAATCCTCATTTTCATGCTGTAGCAGCCAAATCAGGGAGAAGAATACTGAGGGATGATTTCCAAATGCCCCTACTCCATCAGTCATCCACTGTGATGTGGAGAAGGCGGCTTATTCCTTCACTGTTAGGTTTTATACTTTCCCCCCAGGCAGTTATTCCAGAAGCAGGTGCCATTTAGCTTTTTTTTTTACAGACTTATTGCTTGTATTTATTCCTTTCATTTCTTACAGACCACTATTTATGCTACCAGTGTTTGGCATTGTATTAAATAACTGCGTTGCATACTTGGTATTTTCCTTTGTGCTGAGGATTGTCCGTGTTTCCCCTGGTTCTGTGTGCCTTGTTTAATATTTTCATGACCATTTCTGAGCTCCAGTGGTAGCTGAAATTCTCCTTCTGTTTTCCAGGGAACAGTCCTACATGGAGAGCGTTGTTACCTTCCTGCAGGATGTTGTGCCACAGGTACGTGCAGGTCTTTAAAGCTGTTTTTGGAAATGGGTGTCAGGTGGACCAAAATAAAGTAAAAAAACCAGAAAAATAACAAAAGCCAAATGTTTTGGCCCTTTGAATGTGAATCTTGAGATGGGGTTTGCAGGCTCAGACTGCAGAGCAGCTAAGGATGGGCCTGCACACTTCCTCTGATGAGTGAGAATAAAATGCAAATCACAGGCACACAGTGGAAGAACTGCAGTATAAATAGCAGGAAGAAGATTGCAGCTTTTCCCGTGGTAATTTTAGCAGTGGGAGGGTTGGGGAGGGGAGGGACTGCCTGTGGTACTTGCTCTGCCTCTTTACAAATATGTGTTTTCTGGGAGGTGGCTGGATTGGTGCAGCACAGCTTGGTGGACACCCTTTGCCAGCTTTTAGCATTGAAAAGGAGAAAGGGAGGCAAAAGAAACTTCTTTCTGCTTTTCTGTCTTGTTTCCTCGACTTGCCCCAGCGTGTCCTGGCTGCTGTGGGACTGTGCAGCTCTGCCTGACCCCTTGGCCAGATGTATTATTTAATATAACAGATAAATTTAGACGTGACCACATTGATATTTATCCGTGTAAACATATTGGTGTTGACTTTATCTAAAATATATATAATTATCTACAAATATATTGATGTTTCATTGTGGAACTGGACTGATCCCTCCTCCCATGTTGCCCCCTGGGCCTCTCAGTAGCAGAGGGGCAGGAATTCTGTTTTTCCCTTCTGGAAAGCTCTATGGTCCATAGTGGAGGAGCCCTGCAGCTCCTTGGAGCCTCAGGAAACATTCCTGACTGGGATTTGAAGGATTATCTTGGTTAGCTGGTGCCTTGGTTTCCTCATGGAGCTCCTCCTTGGAATGATGTAAGAAAATGCCCTCAGTAACAGCAATTTGTGAGGTGCGTTTTGGACTCGGGGTTAAATAAGGCACAGTCCAGCTTTCATTTAGGAGGTTGCTGCATTCCACACCCCCCATTTCCCCCTCTGCAGGTAAAGGACCCAGCCTGTGTTTTTATTTCACAGATCATTCTGCCCTGCAAGCGTGGAATGTGATTTGTGTTGAAGAGAGGGAGTGGGAAAAAAAAGGATGTTAAATTTACTTATTTCTAACCCCTTTTGCTTTTTGTCCAGGCCTACAGTGGGACCCCACCAGAAGAAAAGGAGAAGATTGTTTGGGTCAGATTTGAAAATGCAGATTTAAATGGTATGGCTTCGTTTTCCCCTCATTATTTTAATGAGTTTTGGGCCCATGTGCAATAATTCCAGTCAGTTTTATCCATAAATTATATCCATAATTAAGTATTTAATCTCCCCATGTTCTAAGTGATAGCTGCACTTTTGCTCAGTACCTGCCAAACAGAGTAAATAGGCCTTGTGATTCATCTAAAGGCAAACAAACTCTTGCTTGGGAAGAAATGCAAAGTAAAAAAAAAAAAAAATCCATTTATTTTCCTGAGGGTAGTTGTAAACAAAACATAGAACTGAATTTATTTCACCTGCAGTTTGATTTCAAAGCCCCATTATGTAACTGAGTCTAGTCTGGGTCCCAGCTCGGTGGTGTGACAGGAATAACTAATTAATTAATTGAACAAATGTAGAAATAGTTCTGCCCAGCCTGTGCATTTCTGTATCTCTTACTGGTTTTGTTTTTCTTGTGCAAATTTTTCTCTGTTTGAAAAGTTTGCTACGTTTTATTAATCCCTGGAGGAAGAAACAGCCCGTGTTGTAATCCAGAATATTTTCCTCCATTGTTTTAAATTGTAAAGCTTTTTAACTTCTCTGTGAGTCTTTAATGTTTGCATTAAAGACCATATTCTGGTGTTGTTCCACCAGAAAAGTTTAAACCATTCTGCTGGTTGCTTTTGCTTCTGCCAGCAGAAAGGTGCAGTGAGCAAACACCCTCTGGTGTTCCCGGCAGCTGTGCTGGGTCCTGGCCTGCTCCTCATGCCTTTGCTATTTAACCCCCTTCAGATACATCCAGGAATATGGAGTTCCATGAGATCCACAGCACTGGGAACGAGCCCCCCTTACTGCTGATGATTGGATACAGCGATGGAATGCAAGTCTGGAGCATCCCTGTGAGTACAGAGCTCACCCCTCCTCGCTGCCAGGGGATTTTTTTTTTTGTTCATGTTGTGCTGCTACCTTAATATTTTAATTTTTCCTACTGAAAGAGCCAACATTTCCCATGGGTGTCATGTGGCTTGTGTGCAATATGCTTGTCTGAAGGTAACACCTGAATTCACGCACCTGCAGGTTGGAGGGCTTTTGACACATTATTTACGTTAAACACATTTTCAGACCTAAACTGGGAGCAGCGTTTAGGGAACAGTTTGTAGCCCTGCAGAAGGGACAGATCTTACTATTTAAGAGAAAAGATTAAGGGTGGAAAAAACACAAAAAAGGGTTTGTTTGTCCTAGCAATGCTGGTGTGACAGCATTCCTGGTGTTCCACAAGCACATCTGCAGTTTTAATTTTGGTTGCCTTTGTAGGACATACGTTTACATTGCAGTAGTTTGTAGAAAATAATGTTCATTTCTACACCCAAAGTTCAGTTACACTGGGTTTCAGGAAGTGTGGGAGAGTTTTTCCCCCTCTTGATTGCATCTTGTTGACCGGAGATGAGGAAATAAAAAAAAAAAGCTGCTGAGCTTTCACATTGGATGGAAGGTTTAACAGAAATGGAGTAACACCTCATATACTTCGCTACATTTCATTATTCTGTGAGTGTTTACTAAAATTTAGGAGCTCAACCCCAAAATTTTTTATTTTTAAAAGAGCAAAACCTAACTTTGGGTCGGGTTTATATTTTATGTTTTTTAGAGCTGATATGAGCCACTAAAACTGCTTTGGGTACTCTTTTTTTTTAAAATATTTTTTTAAAAACGATCTGCCTTTCCACTGGACTGTCTTTCAAACTGCCAGATGGCAGGGTTGGTTGGGATTTTGGGAAGGAATTCCAGGCTGGGAGGGTGGGCAGGCCCTGGCACCTCACAGAGAACCTGGAGCTGCCCCATCCCTGGAAGTGCCAAGGCCGGGTTGGAGCAACCTGGGATGGTGGGAGCTGTCCCTGCCCATGGCAGGGGGTGGAACAGATCATCTTTAAGGTGCCGGCCCGCCCTGTAATTGTGTGAAAACGCGGAGGTTCGGGTAATTCTGTGAAAGCCGGCGGGGCCGGGTCCCTGAGGGGAGCTTGTCCCGCGCTGTATTTGCACAGGCCCCCCACACGGTGCCGCTGCGACACCGAGCGACGGGCGCTTCGGTAATTAATTAATTAATTAATTAAAAGCACCGTCGGGATCGCATCCTGAGCTGAGGAATTCTTACGGAACGCCCTGTGTCATCCGGCTGAAATGTTCTTGTCCGAATGAACCCGTGTTTTCTGAGAAAGAGCTGGAGTTGTTTGGTGTGGGGCAGGGTTGTGCTGGTCCCGCTCTGTGGTGATGGGGCTGGTTTGTTCCTCTCTGTGATGCCAAAAGCCCCTGCTCTGGCATCAGGAGGGCTCTGTGCACCCCTCCTGAAGGGCTTCGTGTGTCCAAACCAAGCAATGTCCCTGTCAGAGTGGGGTGGGATCTCACACGGGTGAGGGAAGGAAGAGTGGAAGAGTTTCAGTTCTTTGGGATGGTCACCTCGGTGTAGCCAGCTCTGTCTGCATCTAAACTGCACTGAACGTGGAATCATTTGGTGGAGACTGCCACTGAATGACAAGTTAAACGACTTTGTTTGTCCCCAGTGTCATTGTCAGCCAGGCAGTGCATTAACATACAGTTTTGTAGTTTTCCTAATGGGGGAGAAGCGGTTTTTTTTCAGGTTTATGGATGGAGTTTTTCCTTTCTCTTTCCCCCCCCTTTCTTTTCCTTCTTTTCCCCCTTTCTCCTCCTTATGTCTGAATGAGCAACAATTTAGGCTGTGAAACACCTGATTTTGCTTTCTTTTTCAATTGGACCCTACAGCCAGGTTGGCTGTACCCTCTGCCCCCCCCCCCCCCCCAGTGTATTGCACTTGTTCATAATTCCTAGATTTTGCTGGTATTTAATATTTGGGGAAAAAAATAACAAAACTGAAATTGCAGGGCAGTTTCTCTGAGCTCGGTTCAGTTTTTGGAGGAGTATTTGTGGTGAGCAGGGGAGAAGGGCAGTGAAATGGAGAAAATGCCAAATGTGGAAATATTTTACCATCGATCTTAAGAGTGACTGTAGGGATACTGGATCACTTTGTCAGCCCTTCATTTGTGTATTCTGTGAAATTCTGAGGCCCCATGTTGGACCTGTGCAGTTCGTGTCAGTTGTGTTAATTCACAGTTGGAGTGGTTCCTTTTTTAGTAAGATGGTCTTGGGGATTGTTATAGAATGATAGTTCTTAACACCAATTTTAAACACCTTTTCAGAGCAGGATTTGAGTTTCCAACTCATTTATGGGGAACAGAACCTGGTGGGGTTTTGTCCACGTTATTTTTTCTCCTTTGTGTTTTTTTGCTTGTTTAGTCCCAGCACAACAAAATTTGGCAGTTACCTGATTGACTTGATATTTAAGAGCTTATTTGGCAACACTTTTTTGTGTCCTTTGGTATTAGACAAACCTTTCTACTTGGCCTTGCTGAGTATTTAGCTTGTAATTAAGCAATGTTATTATTCCAGCTAAGTGGGGAGGGGAAAATAAAAAACCCAACACCCACCCTGCATTCTCCACTTAAAAAAAAAAGCTTTTAATCTGAAAAAGCAACGACCTGACGTTTATGTGAAAATCTCCTCGGGAAGGCTATTATCTGCGGCATTGTGCTTTTTTATTCCTACAATTGAAGCTCTATTCAGCACTTAATAACGTGTTGCAGGCAGCGGAGTCCGCGTGTGAGTGATTATGAAGTGTTTATGACAGCTCCTAAGCCCACACTCGCCGGTAATGGTGTTACATTGACTTGCCCACACCTCGGCAGCCTTTCTTGCGAGGAGGGGGCCCCCGTGTCTCTGGGCAGTCTGAGTGCTCTCCCATTAACATCTCCTCGGAGTAAGATCTTTTGACTGCGCGGGTGTGACTGGCAAATGGAAGACACCATTAGGGCCGCTTCAAAGGGCCCGGGGAGGGGTGTGTGGGGCGGCGGAACCCGGAGCAGCGCTGGGGTTGCCAGTGCAGCTCTTTGTTGCGCGAGGAGCGGAAGGTGTCCGTCCAAAGGGCCCTGCTTTTGATCTCCGTTTGGAAAACGGGGAGGGTGGGAAGGTTAAAAGTGTTCTTAAAATGTGCATCCCTGAGCGGGGAGAAATCTGGGAATACACCAGAGCAGGGCTGGAAGTTCCTGTTTGATAATTGGGAGGGGGCGCAGTTTTGTTTGGAATTTGGGTTTGCCTCGCTCCCAGCTTCGTGTTTCGAACACCAGTTGGAACTGGTTTCTGCCTGATGTGGTATCCAAGTATCTGCTCTGGATGTTCCTGTCCAGGGAAATGCATGTTGGCTGCCTTTGGGGCAGATAAGTTTTGTTTCGTTGCACGCTGGACGTTTCAAAAGTAGAAAAATCGTCTTAATTCAATGGCCCATGTTGGAAATAGAAAAGAAGGATCGAGCTGGAGTTGAATAAGGCAGGAACTACCAAAGGGGACTTTTAATAACAAGCACAGATGTATATTTAGCAAAAACACTCCAAGGCTGTGGTATCCGAAGCTGCAGTCCTTCCTCTGTCCAGGTATCCTCCTAGAGGGAACCACTGTCCAGGCTTGCATTGGCCACTTGGAGAAATGGAATAACAACCTGACCTGGTAACCCTGAAAAATGTCTGAGGGACTTCACAAATAATTTTCTGAGACTTTGGGGTTTTCACACTGGGGATGAGTGCACAGTGTGCAAGAAACTGTCTGATCTTACAGAGTTTTCAATGGCACTGCCATAATTTAAAGTACTGGGTGCCACTTCATATTCGGTCCAGTGGCTAGAGTAGATAGATGTCTGTAACATTCTTTGAGCATCTAAATCTTTATGATCTCTAGGTGATTAAAGATATTTGGTTTGAATGAAAAGGCAGACTGTTTGAATTTCTAAAGTAAAGTGTTAAAGTTGATCCTTTCACTTCCAGTCCTTCCCTACTCTCTCCTTAGTGCAATGACTGGAATTTGTCTCTAACCCAGCGTGGTTCTATCCAGCAATATTTTGTGGTGGTATCTGTCAATTGCTTATTGTCAGAACATCCTGATACATTCCCTTTTCCTTTTCCATATTCCCCAGTTTCCTTTTCTGTAGTTGCACAGTAGTTTCAACACTGAGTTCCGAACTCAATTTTCTTTCACTTTTGGTGCATGTTTTGACTTTTTCTTTTTTTTTTTTTTTTTTTTTTTTTTTTTTTTTTTTTTTTTTTTTTTTTTTTTTTTTTTTTTTTTTTTTTTTTTTTTTTTTTTTTTTTTTTTTTTTTTTTTTTTTTTTTTTTGCACCATGTGAAAACCATTTTCTATGGTTGGAAACTATTAGTTATCCTTAGTGTGAACAAAACTTCCTTTGTTCGGTGTTTTTTATGGGTGCAAACTGGTGTGCTCCAAACAATGCAGCTCTGTCATCGAAAATTAACCAGCGCTCCAGATTGCTGCGCTGTCGTATTTTAAGCTCAAGATGCCTTAAGTGGAGGAGAGAGGAGTTCTTCCCCCTTCAGTCTGTCATTGGAAGAGGGTGATGAAGACTTCACTGGGGGCTGGGATATGAATCCACGTGTCCTTCTGGCCTCCCACGTAGGTCTGGGGGTTGTGGTTCGATCCTGGAAAAGCTGAGATGTTCTATCAGAGCAGCTTGGAGCTGTCATTTTGGATTCCCTCTTCCACACAGCAACTACCTGGAGCTGCTTTTACAGCTTCATATCCAATTCTTGAAACCTGCTTGGGAAGCATTCTTGGCTTTTGGAATGGGGAAAGAAAAACTTTTAAGAGCTCTGAGGGCTGCCACGGGGACTTGCTACTTAGCTGGAGCCCGTCCAGGGTGGCAGCCACAGCCCCGCTTCTCACAGGTGCCTTTTGAAGAATTTACGGCTCTGTTTTCAATTCATGAGCTCTATTTATGTTTTGTCTGTGCGTGTGAGACTGGGGAGCTCCAGGGACTGGTAATGGGATGTGGAGCCTTTCCCTGAGCCCTGCCCAGCCGGTCACCGGTGGGGCTGCCTGTGGTTCCCACTCGAGTTCCTGCAGGAATGTGTCCCATGCTCAGGAAAGCTTGGCTCTCTCTTGGCTGTCTCAGGAAGATCAGCCCATCCAGTCCCTCACCCCTGAAGGGACAAATTTGGTCTGTGTGGCTTCAGCACTGGTAATAAAGGTCTGTGTCGTCCACAGATAAATTAACCTCAGTTAATTCAGAATTTTGTAAGGTGGCAAATGGCTGAAGCTTCCACTGGTGGTAGTAGTGTTTGAAAAAAGTTAATTAAAGTCAGAGGCAATCTCAAACTCAAAGCCCTGATGCATTTTTCAGTGCCAAGCAAACCAAGGAACAACCAGGCTCTGACTAATTGACGGCACTCAACAATGTGCAATTCCTTCTGTGAGTCCCTGTCTGTAGAACAGTTAAGGGCACACAACTTAAATCCTTAAAAACCCTGTTATTTTATGAAGCCGTGGCAGGTTAAGTATTAGTGTTTTAATTTGCTCCATGTTGTAGACTGTTCTTTTTGGTTCCTGTTGCTGAATTTGAATTTCCTTTCCAAACCAGATACCAGTGGTTGGGTGGCATCTCCTGTTTTCATTCTAGAATCTCCAGTGGGGGTATGTCTTAAAATGTGCTCTTTTTTGGCTCCCAGGAGCACGTGAGCTGTAGAGTTGAAGTTATTTGGAACCAAACCATGCCATGATTTGGGATCCTACACAGGCAGAGAGGAAGGGACCTGTTACTCTGCAGTATTAAACATTGCAGTGGTCTCAAAGCAGGAGCTAAATACTTTAATCTCATCTTTGCCAGTGGCAGATCCTGTGGCTTTGGTTCCTCCACTGAACTTTTCTCTCTGGCATTCCCCCCCCCCCCCCATATGAAATAGTAAATTATCTTTCAAGTCGTGTTTATTAATTATTAAAAAGTAAAAGCATTACATGGGTGAGAAGAGCTGGGCTGGGATTTTCACGTGAAATGCCTTAGTACAAACAAACTGCAGTTGTGTTTGGACCTTTTGGGGCTTTTTCTTTGAAAATCTCAGCTTTAAGCTCTACCAGATCTTGGCACCCCAGTCTGAATAAACAGACTCCTGGAGTTCAGGATATTTAAGAGCAGAACCTGAGCTGAGAAGGTTTGGCCTTCTTGGTGTATCTTCCTTCGGGGACTGGCACTTTCTTTGAGGTCGATGGGATCTGGGGCTGAGGTGCTGGCAGAGTTAGAAAGGAGCAGGAGGTGTCTGGATGGGGTTGGGATATTTTATGGGGATCACTTCTTCCGTACCTTTGTTGTGCTGGTTCCTTTCCCTCTTGTTTTCATTCGTGGCCAGTGTTGTGCACACACGTGTGAAACGGCATTTTCATGATTTTGGGGGGGAAAAAGGCTTTAATTGCCAATAATAATAGTTCCAAAACCTTGTATTTTTCTTCTTCTCCATTTCCTCCCTCCCCTTTTCCTGGAGCTGCTGTGTTCTGATGGATGGAGAACGTGCTGCAGTCTTAAGTTTTTTCATCTCTTTATTGCCCTGTCTCTCTTTAATTTTTCTCATTTTCTGCTTAGCTCTGCTCTACATTTTTCCAGGCTGTTTTTTCTGGATGCAGATGTTTTTATCTTGATGGTTTTTTTCCACACTGCGCTCCCAGCTCACCATCAGTTAAAACCAATCAGCAAACCTTTCCTGAGCTGATTCCTGACCATCATTCCTGTGTCTTGTGCAGAATCTGGTGGAGAAGCTGTTCAGAGCAGAGGCCTCTGGCTGTCCCTGGGGAAGAATTAAACTTGTTTTGCAGAAGCTGAAGCACCATAATGTGTGTTCAGACACTGCTGGAGGGAAGAGGAGAATCTGCTGTGATCAGAGAACATCTGCCTAATAAAATAAGAGCAGGGTAGACCGAGGGATTAATTCTCATATTGATTAGAGTTCTAAAACTGTTGTGTTCATCGGGAGTAACTGCGATGGTGTCATTAACAGCAGTGTTAATTGATGTCGCTGGATATCAGTGGAACTGCTACCTGTCTGCAAAGCTAAAGTGGTTTGGAATGTGATTTCCCCACATTCGTGTTGCCTTGTTATTCCAGGCATAATAGGGAAAAGCAGGAGTTCTCTACGTTGTGTTACTGTGTGCAGAAAGGTGGACTAGCTCTGTAGTAAAGAGTGTCATTTTACTCAAACTTGTGCTTCTCTGGGGTGGGTTTCATCCTCCACGTCATCCAGAGCAATGATAATAAAATAACAAGGCTCAAGCTTGAGACCAGACTTGAGCTGAGAGCCTGGAGTGCTGTATTTAGGGTTTGCTGGTCAAACAGTAGGAGCATTTTAACTTCCTGAACGTGTGAGCTGGAGTGCAGAAAGAAATGGAAACAGCCATAAAGTGACAGTTCCAAAAGTTGACTTGAATTTACAGTTTATTGACTCCTAAGAACCTCATTCCAAACCGTGTTCCCCTCTGATATTGCGAGCTGCCTGTTTGGCAGAGCTCTGTGCCAGCCTTGGCTGTGCTCTGGGCCTCGTTACATGTGTTTTTGAGCTGTTGGTCGTTTGGAAATGAGCTCCGTAACCTGTGCCATTTTCCCGGAGTTTGACGTTCCGTATCGGATCCGTTACCGGGCAGTTACGGAAACACGCTCCCACTGACCGTTGCAGGAAGCCTGCAAATCCATCTTAACCACTCCTGGCTTTAATCTTTTCAAGATTTGCCACTGGTGACGTAACTCAAGCAGTTTGCCCTCCTGTTTTTAACTTGTCGTTTTCCCCCCTGGTGGGTTTGCAATGAGCCGACGCGGGGAAATTCTCCCGTCTCTTTTATTCCCCCCACCCTGTGTTTGCCACTCTTGGGCACTGGCGAGTTGGCATCTTTCTCTTCAGCAGGTGGGTGCTTGTGTTGCAGATTCCTCGAGTTTTTGTGAGTTTTTTTACTCAGCAGTCCCCTTCAAGCCCTGCTGCCCCTACAGCATGTGTGGTCACGAGCGCTCAGTTCGGGAGATGTTCTCTCTCAGAGAAGTTGAAAGGCAGAGTTTTACCAATCTCCTTCCCCACCTCCCTTTGCTGCAACTGTGTCTGTTCCTCCTGTCTCACCTGCTGAACGTGTCGATTTCTCTCAGTCTCTGTGTGTTGTTCCCCCCTGTGTGCTCACAGTCCCTGTGTTTTGCAGATCAGTGGTGAAGCTCAGGAGCTCTTCTCCATCCGCCACGGGCCCGTTCGAGCCGCACGGATTTTGCCAGCCCCGCAAATCAGTAAGTTCTGAGTTATGTGCTTCGTAATCCAGCTGAACTCCTTCAGAAAAGCTGCCTTTCCACTCCAGTAGAAGTAAGAAAACGACAGAATTTGGGTGGTTTTTTGGAGGGTTAGCTTCTGCTTTGTTCAATTTCTGCTTGTTTTGCGTGAAGTTTACTCAGTTTGACCTTTTTGGGGGTTGAACTCTTATCATCCCTTGAGTGCCAACAGGCACCTCCTCTCTGTCCCTGCTTAAATACTGGTTTATCAGCTCCTAAGCCAAGCTGTTTAGTTTAACAGGATTGTTCCAGAAACTGAGGTAACCCTTGGAAGAACTTGATGCAAAACTTAAGCAACTGTACAAGGAGGGAATCCCTTTACAAATGACACTGTTCAATCCAAACACAATCTGATTGTAGATCCTCTGAAAGGCCTCACAGCTGCTGGGCTCTGGTTTGAATTGGTTGCCAAGATCTGGCCTGACCAAGGTGTTTTGGGATTGTGCCGGATTGCATTTCTCAGTAATAAGTTATGGATTCATTAGTGAGCTCAAGAAATACAGCCTGAAATCTTAATTGTTCAAAAATGTTGCAAAACTAGGAAACTGTAATAATTTTGTCTGTTTCAAAGGAAGCAAAAGGAGAAAGTTAAAGGTTTAATGGACACCTTATATGTCGTCTTGGTGGTTTTCTGAGCAGAGGAATACACAAAGCATGAGTGTATGTGGTTATAATATAGATTAAAACAACTTAAGATACTTCTCAAGCATGTTGTGCCTCGAATTCCATTTGCAGGAACACTGCACAATTCCTGATGAGCTGTTCTTTTGCTCTTTTGTGTGTCACTAAGTGAGGGATGTCTATGCCCCTTCCTCTCTCAAAGGGGAAACAAAGGAGAAAGAGAAGTGTAAATGGAAATGAAAATTAATTAACTGAAGAACCTGCAAGTTCTGGGTTTTTTCTGACAATAAAACACTGCTTTTTGATTTTTTCAGTCGACTTCCACTGCTCATGAACTCCTTCAAGAAGTTACTGTCTTTCTGTCTCTAAATTCCACGTATTTAACATCTGACAATGGTGGTTGTTACACTAGAAAACTATTCAAATTAGCTCATATTAAATTAAGCCAAACCTTTTAAAAACATGTTTTGGTCTCTTTTTACATGGCTTGCTTTAAATAAATCTTTGATTAAAAGTACATGAATGCATCATTGACCGGTATCTGGAATCAGATAAAAGTAAAGCTGTAATAAGAGGCCTTAGATAACTAACACATGAGCTTTAATGATTCTGAACAAAATAAAAGGAGTGTGTAAAGGAGAAGCTGATTACCATCAGCGGGCCCAAACACTATTTTACTGTAAAGCTGTAAAAAGGGAATTATTGAAAATAGGAGTCTCTGGGTGGATGGATTTGGCACGTTCCTGAAGGCAGATCTCGGTTGGTGATAAGCAGCTCATTCCCAGGTGTGAAAGGAAAGCTCAGGGCTTTAACTTGGTGACTCTGCAGTAGCAGAACTGAATAGTTTGTCAATTATTTGGTTGGAGATGCCTGGCCCTTTGATGTGAGCTCCTCTGGGCACTCCCAGCACAGTGACCCGGCGTGGCAGCCGGGCAGGGATCTGGCACAGGAGCTCTCCTGCGAGCTGCTGGAGCGGGTTCTGGGGGCAGGGGCAGGCCCTGGGAGCTGCCAGCTGGGCTGGGGGCAGCTCTGGCAGGACGTGCCAGGCTGGAGCTGCCCCCGGGGGCTCCTGGAGCTGCTCTGAGCTGGCAGCTCTGCCAGGCTCTTGGGGCACCTCCTGCCTGAGCCAACAGAGCAGGCGAGGCCTGACCTGGCCCAGCACTGCAGAGCTTTGATGTCCCGTGGCCATGGCCAGGTCTGCATCCTGGCCATGAAAAATGGCCAGATTTCTGTAAATAATGCTAAAAACACAGGCTTTAACTTTCCATCGGGGTCAAGCCGTGCCTACCATTGCCTTCAACAGGAGGCATGGCTTTAGTTACTTGGTACAGTTTACAGTTTAATGGTCTTCTTAGGGACTGAAGCTTTTCACTGTGACCAGATTTTGGGGCTTGCAGGGCTGATATTTAGACTGTGAGAATAATTTCAGTCTTAGCAAGAGGATTTCTGAGCCCTGGCACTGTTGTGGTGTAGGCCGTGGTAGTTGGAGGTGGTGAGAGAACCAAGCAAAAGTCACTCATAAAAAAAAAAAAAAAAAGATTCAGAGCTCTTCTGGTAGTTTTACAAACATGTTGTGTTTTGACTTCGTTTTGAGGTCCATTGCAGGTATATCTGCAAGATCAGTGCTGAGGAAGTAATACATGTACTTAGTTGTCTTTGCTGTTCTTTTACCTACAAATTCAGAATATTGATGCTTTCTGAAGTAAGTCAGTGCTACAACCTCCCATTTTTCATTCTTTACCCCAGGTGATTTTACAGCCCCCTGGCCAAATACCTGCCTTGCCTTGTGCTGTCCCACTTTGCTAAGGCAGAGCTGCACAGTTAAAAAAAATCACTCAAGGAGCTTGGAAAGCTGCAGGAGCAGCGCTGTGTGTGGGAATTCCTGCTGAGAGGGGCGCGGTGACAGGCCTGTGTGGTGGACTTCAGATCAGTCACTGTCTGTAAAACCTATTTCCACGTCTCAGCATTATGAAAATAAATTCCCCCAGCCAGCTGAGTTAATTTATTGCCATTTTCTAGATTATGCTGCTTGCAGGGAGATGGTATTATAGCCCCACATCTCCCTGTGAATTTGACTGTTCAGTCAAATTGACTGATAAAGGCGGGGGGGAAAAAGCAAACAAGAAAGGAAATAAAAGAAATCAGAGGTACTGGAGACTGTTGAAAGTTGCAATTTCGCAGCAGATTTATTGCTGCTCTGCTCCGCTCCCATCTTTGATGTTGGTAACACAGGATTTGAGTCCCGAGCTGACTCAGGTTTCTGTGCAGGTACAATCACAGAGCTGGAATACTGAGGTTGCTCTCTAAAGAGAGTGGAGGCAGATGTGGGGTTTGTGCCTGTTCAGCCTCGTGGGTGGCTCAGTGGTTTGGGATCCCCCAAGGCCAAGGTAATTCCAGGCTCTGTCTGGCCCTGCAAAGCTGAACAAGCAGCACTTGGGACCAAAGGGTTGGGTTGGTGGAGGTGGGTCCTGCAGGTGTTTGGGTTTGTGTGTTCTGTGGCTTGTTCTGGGATAATGAATGTCCCTGGATTATGGAAATTACAGGATGGAATTGCCCAGCACAGCAAGTAAGGCTCCCACAGATATTACAGGGGAGGATTTTGGAGCACAGGGTTGTAAAACAACATCCAGAGGGAATTCCAGCCCTGTGGCCTTGTGGATTCCCCCCCTGGTGCTGCTCTCAGGGGGGGGCAGGACCACATCAACGTGATGGGCAAGGACTGGGTCGAAATAGGAGGGGTTTAGTCAGCCAGGAGATGAACTGCATTGGGAAATGGCCGTGATGGGACTGATCAGTGGAATTACAGACCAGGGAAACACAGTCCAGGGTGCAAATACGCCGTTGGTAAATAGGTCAGGGGTGTGAAACGCAGCCAGTTCTTACTCATGGGAAACGGGGCTCGTCTTCAGAGCTTGGAGCAGCTTTGGAGTTCCTGTGGAAATGGCTGGGGGCCCATTTTTGTTCTGCACAAAGATCTACTGCTGCTGCTGCTGCTGCTGTTGTTCCTGGCATTATTGGCGTTATTGGGAGGCCTCGGTGGGCCCCCGACATCTCTGTTCACAGTTCCATCAGGACAGTGCTTAAGCTGCTTTGAGCTTACGTGTGGATAACCTTTTGACTTCATCAAGTTCTAAATGTTGATTTGTATGACATTTCCTTTAGCCACAGATGTGGGGGTTTGTGTGGGTTTTTTTTTTGGTTGTTTGTTGTTGTTGTTGTTGTTTTTCAATTTTAAGTCTCCTAACTGAAGTTACATTTAAAAAAAAAACAAAACAAACATATATCATTTAGCTAAATGGAGCTGTAGATAAGGTGGTGCCTCGTTGGCAGGAAGGGCAGTTTTCATTACTTTAATTGTGTGATTTGTCAGGATTTTCCGCATTTTGTAAATGCTGCAGTGTTATATGACAGAATTAAAAGGATTTAGAATAAAAGGAGTTTAAGAAAAAGACTTTGCAACAGGATTTCAATACTTTTTGTATTTGGGGGGATTTAGGGAGCTGCTTTTCATTTCCATCATCCCCCTGCATTTCGTTAAACACTGTGTGTGCAGCAGGTGTGTGTGCAGCGTCAGCGCGTCACACATGCAAATAAACACAATTTTGCAAATGAGAATTAATCCCCCACAACTTGGAGGATTAAATCCCACCACAGAACTGCCTCCATTAGGCAGCACAGAGCCCAGCACATGGCACTCTGCAATCCCGTGAATGGGGCAGCTCTTAACCTGATTTGGAGCCCTCACCGTAATGATCCTTTTCCACGGCATTAATATTTACATTCCGAAGGTATTTGGAGGAAAAAATTGATTTTTTTTTTTTTTAATTTTTCTTTTTTTAAAATGAAGGCTTTGGTCATTACAGACCGAAATGTGAAGTTTAAGCACCAATTGTAGAAATTTTGCACATCTGTGGGGATTAAAACTGGCATTCCCCACCAGCTTCCTTCCCCTGCCTTGCCGTTAAACTGAGAACTAGACCATAAGGAAACGTAAGAATTCGTGTCTCTAATAAATCTTAAATTAAACCCTATAAAAAAAAAAAAAAAGGAGAGTTAAATACTTCAGGTGAAATCCTGGCTCCACTTAAATGGGTTTGAGAACTGCTGGTACTCAGCGTTTCCCCCTGGCCGAGGAAACAGAACAAATGCAGTTCATGTGTTCCCCGCACTGGAGGGAACAAATGGGCTGCCAGATTTTTAAGAAGACTGCATGTTTCATATATCAGTTTACAGGTCAGTACATACAGGACAGGTTTGACTCACAAAAGGCCTTGGAATAATAGGAACGAAAAGGAAAATACATCTGGCTGGTTTAGGCTGCCTGCAAAGCTATTGTTGATGGTGGAGTTATTGATGGGGCCCGCTTGACTTTCTAAATACCCAAACGTGTAGGAGGGAAGACTTATCCTCCTGCAGATGAGAGGACTGAACAGTGTTTGTTACAAATTAAGTGCATGTACCGGAGTTATTAATAATTAACAGAGTCTGTTATGTGAAAATGTATATTGTTAATTGTTGTGCCCTTCTGAACAGATGATTTAGTGCTGTGCAACAGTATTTGAGAATTGAGCCTTCAGCAGACTATATCACTGGTATTCTTTAGAGATCAAAGGGAGGGGAAAAAAAATGAAATTCCATTGTTCACCACACACACACAGACCTATAGAGAGATAATGAAAAAGGCAGAGGTTGAAAGAATAAGGGAGGAAATTCAGCAGTGGTGGTGTTGGTTGTTATTCTGCTATTTGAGTTGGGTAGGAACATGCCCTGGAATTCAGTAAAACTGTTCACAGGCAGAAGTGAGATTCTTTATTTTTTTTTTTTTCAGCTCAGTTTCAGTTTTATTTCTGTTTGTGCAGCAGTAAAAGCAAAGCTCTCAAAACTCTTAAACCCCTGTTTGGAGAAGTGTGGCGTCTTTAACAGTCTGGCCGTGCTGGGGGAAGGTGTGACTGAGCCTGGGGGCACCCAGGGCTGCTTTTCTTTCCAGCCCTGGTGCCAGTGGGCTGGGAGAGGATCCCAGGGCTGGGAAAACTGTCCCAGCAGCTGAGTTACACCAAACTGGGGCTGTGGGGAAACCACTGGTGGTGGAGTTGGGCTTTCCCTGCGAGAAGCCTGAACCTGGCTGGAGGTTTCTCTCTTAAAGCCTCACATCTCTTGGTGGTGGAGCTGGTTTGGATTCAGGCTGGTTTTGGATTTAACCTGGTTGTTTCCTTGGGCACGGGGCAGGGGCTGGAGGGAGAGGTGGTTTCTCTCAGGGCTGGCACTCCTTGCTCCACTGGCACCTCAGCAGAACAAGCTGGAAATGGAGGTGTGAGACCCTCACAGGGCTGGTGACACCTCAGCCCGGAGAGTCCTTCATAAAACAATGCAAAGAGAGCAAATATCCCCCATTCAACTTACAGAATCCTTAACCCCCACTGAAGGAACCCAAATAACCCCCCATCCCCAGCCAGGTTTCACTGCTGGTGTTTTTATCCCATCCCATCCCATCTCTGCCAGTTCTTCAGCGCCCGTGACTCGGCATTTGTGTTTCTGTCCCTGATCTGGGAGTTTTGTGTCGGATATTCAGAGATTTGGCCCCCACCTGTGCCTGGGAAGGTGACACCCACGGCACGCGGTGCTTTGCTCTGTCTCACTGTTGGTTTTCCCTCTTCCCAGGTGCCCAGAAATGTGATAATTTCTCGGAGAAGAGGCCCCTGCTTGGTGTGTGCAAAAGCATCGGATCCTCTGGGTAAGGGTGTAATGTCTCCTAGAAAACTGGAACAGCAGCTAAAAGCCCCAGGAAATGACATCTCTAAAGCTCCCTTCCTTTTTATGCTCGTGGGATGACACTGGGATGTGGTTTTAAACTTCCTTTCAGTGTGTCAGTGTGGGCTTCCCTACGATCTGAGCTTCTGGAAAGGAATAAAAAAGGAGATATAAAATAAAGAAAGGGGTATTTTAGGTTTAGTGCATTCTCAGTGTAACCACAATTCGATGATTAACCTTTCCTGACATTAATCCTGGTCAGAAGTACTATTGGGAAGCGTCTGAAGCAATCTTTGTGTCTTAAAAAGTAATTAAAAGATGCTTTCAGGCAGCAGTCACATGGACTACAAGCACCAAGTCATTTCATTGTCACGGCCACGCGCTGTTTATCAGCAAAATATGTGTAAAATCTGCTTCCTTGAGTTAGAAAAATGAGTTCACAGCCTCTCTCTGGCCAGTACTGTTGCATCTCTTCTCTTTAGAAGAGGCCCTTTCAGATATTTTATGACTGTTTGATGCCTCAGTTCAGACAATGCCCAGGATTTATGTCTCTACCTACAGGAAAATATTTGCTTTTCAGGGGTAATCCTCTACACAGCCATTCAAAGGCTGAACAGCCGAAGCAAATCTTCTTACAGTTGTAAGACTAATTCTGGGCCACACCTTTTTCAATTAAGAATTTAATCACTCTGGGTGTGGAGGAAGGCTGTCAAACCTTCACATTTCTCTGCTTTATTTCTGTGTTTAACTCCAATATTCTTGTTACCCGATTTCAGTGTTCAAATCAAAAGCCACGGCAGGTTGGAAAAAAACCTTCCTTCACACCCTTGTTGTAGAAGCTGAGTTGCCTCATAAAAGGACAAGCTATAAGGGTCATTATTTTCACTATTATTGTATCCCTTTAGTTAATAATTGTACTACTGTATTCCTTTAGTTAATGGAAAATAATTCAAAGATTATGGGTGGTTTCTGCTTTTCTACCAAAAAAAAAACCACCCTCATACATTTTAAGAATGGATGGATAGGTTTGGGTTGGTTCTCTTGGTGAGAAACCTTCAACAAAAAGAAAACCCTGAAACACTTCTCTATATTTGTTGGTCTCTCTCTGTATTTACTGCAAGTTGTTTTTGGGAGCCCTGTCTTTGTTACCTGTTACTCATTTCCAGAGGAATTTGCTGACAATGGATTTTGGTTTTGGTCTGTTCTCACTGTCCTTATCGACACGGTGGAACCTCTTCCTCGTGCCTGTGTTTGGGACTGGCTTTCGGTCCCCACACTTTTGCATTTTCCAAGCCAGGTTTTGCATCCAGTAAAACCACCGCAGTGTCTGTCAGGGGGGGTTGGACTTGGAGGGTCTTAAAAACTCCCCTTCCAACCCAACCCAGCCCCTGATTCACTCTGCAATCTTCTCTAAACAATAGTTTTTCCCAGCCCCCAGAGAGGCTGCAGTCCTGACACAGAAATGGGAACCAGACTGTGTTTTTTGGCTGGTTTGGAGGTTTGGTTCAGTCAACTCCGGGCTTAGATTACAAGATTTGCAAATTGGAGGAAAACCGAAGAAGAAGGAACATCTGCAGGAGTTTTGGTTCTGGGAAGGTTTGTGCAGACCTGCCTGCTGCTTCCTGGTGATAAAGCAAACATCTTTACACACACACACACACAATTGGCTGGGGGGCTTTGGTGCAGATTAATGAATTTTCTAGGTGGTGAAACATTAAGATATTCCTGGTTTCCCCCATGTGGGTTGTTGGAGCCACAGTGTGGAAGACACTGGATCTTGTAAAAACACCTTCAGACACACCAGAGGTGTCTCAGATACAATAAATGTGCTTTTTGTTGTGCTCAAATGTAAATGCACCGGTACCTTTAATTTAAATAAATGCTTCGTTTTAGCTGAGGGAGAAGTTTAAAGGGAAGCTGAGCGGGATAATTTTGATTTATTTTAGATCATTAAGAAATAAGTGATGGTTTGAGTGACTGCAGATCTGCCCTCCAGCAGATGATACAGGTAACAAGAAAGCTAAAAAATGACAGAAGTGCCCATGGCAGGAGGGAAATAAAAGTGTGTGGAGGAGCAAAGAAGGGGCAGGGAAGAGAGAGCTGAGTAACTGCAGTGTCTTATGTAGGAAACCACCTCTCCTGAGCACAGAACATTTGAAATACTTTAAACCTGATGACTCAAGTGTTTACCCCATCGTGCTTAATTATGTGTTACCAAACTCAGTCTCTGCTCTAAAGGTTTGGTTGTTTTTTTTTTTCCTCCTTATATTTTTCTTTTGGTTTTCCCCATGAGCTGAGCGGTTTATCCCAGAGAGGGGACAGAATTCCTGGAAGGAAATGCAAACCAGGCCCACGAGGGAAAAGGGGGATGGCAGAAATAATCCAAGTATCAAATAATACTCCTTTTTTTTTTTTTTTTTTTTTTAATTGCACAGATGATTTCAGTCACCTGGTTCCAAACAGCTGCTCACAGAACTGCAAAGTGCAGCTGAGTGAGTTGTAGGCTGAGGGTGGGGGTGAGCCCAGAGGATGGAAGTTCTCAGGTTCATTCCAGCCCTGAGCTGTGCCCTCACTCTCCTCCCTGGAATGTTTTGTTCTGTTGCCCACCCAGAGCAAAACAAAAGGAGGGGAAAGTCCTACAAGTGCTTTGTCCCGACCCCTGCGTTCCTGATGGAAATATTGGATCTTCTGGTAATGAATTGCTCAGCAGGAGACGGGGAAAAATTATCCTGGAGATCCCCTTGAAGTGGTCATGGAATCACAGAACCCCAGACTGGTTTGGCTTGGAAGGGACCTTAAAGGCCTTGTAATTCCAAGCTCCTGCCATGGGCAGGGACATCTTCCATAGCCCAGGATGCTCCAAACCCTGTCCAAGCTGGCCTTGGACACTTCCAGGGATGCAGGAGCAGCCCCAGCTTCTCTGGGCATCCTGTGCCAGGGCCTTGATCAGGTGAGGGTGCAGGTGTAGCTGGTTGAGCAACGAGTGGCAGAAGATTAAAAAGCCAGAGTTTGGGGCCAGCAGACCTTGTGGAGCTCAGTCAGGAGTCCCCACTGCAGCCTCTTGGCTTTCCAGCGTGTATTTTTAGCAAGAAGCATTAATTTAATGGTGTCAAGTGATGGAAAATTTTGGATGGCTTGAAGAATGGGATGGAGGTCACTTAAGGGCATGAGAAGCAAGAGGTAATCTTTTTTAATCATGGGAGGAGAGAGGAAATTAGGGTAAATTAAAGAAGGAGGAGTAGCTGGAGCAAACAAAATGTATAACTTTGGCTAGCCAGCATTTTTTTTTTTTTTCCCCTGCTGATCTGTTTACAAGGCAAATCAATTGGCAGCAGATTTTCAGGAAGCGTCTTTTATTCACATGGCTACTGCAGATGAAATCCTGCTAACCTTAACCCAACTGCAGCTCAGGAATGTGCTCGTGGGAGTGCTCAGCTTTAGGTAGAAAGCAGCTTCATGTGGGTAAGGATAGAAAAAGTGATTTTAAAGCATTAATATTGTCTCACATTAATATGTTAAAAGTCGCTGTTCTGTGTCACTGGGCAGTGCTAAAATCCAGTGTCCAGCTCGAAGTGTCTGGTGGGTTTGAAATGGTTTGTCCAAGAGCAAAGCTGTGTGGAGGGATCACCCAAGAGGAGGGAGCTCATGAATGGAGTCCTTGCCCACAGCTCTCACCCTGCTCAGGGTGGCTCTCCTGGGACGTTTTTCCTGGAATGCCTTTGCCAGGGGGGCTCCCCTGGCAGTGCCAGGAGGTTTGGTCTAAAAAAACCAACAGTAGAACCTTTTAAAGCTGGGCAAAGCTCCCTCAGCTCTGTCACCAAAGGCTCTTGTGCTGCTGGAAAACTGGAAGGAATCCTGGACTGCAGGGAGTGGTCGTGTCAGCTGCCTTGCAAAGATTTCTTTCCCTTCCAGCACGTGAGAAACATCATCCTTGTAGGAAAACTCAGCTCTTAAACAGGTTGTGTGGTAGCTTTGAGGATCCTGAGAGGTGCAACCCCTGAGTAAAGCAGTTTAATTTGCTTGTAGTGATGCTGGATGGGATTGCTGTGTTCTTCATCTTAAAAAGAGCTCTTCAGATCCCAGGATTTTTTTTTTTTTTTCTTGGAAGTTGTTTCTGTAATTATAATAAACTTCAGCTGGTTTTGTGATGTGGAAGTGATGTTTACTGGTAATTCTGTGAGTTTTCTCGCAGTTCCAAGTGCCAGGAGATGCAGCTTGAAAGGAATAAGGTGGTGTTTCCACATGTGAATACCCAGGGCAGGAAAGCTCTGGTGTTCCTCTGCTACACCAAACGTTTGCCCGAGTGAACTAGAGTTAGAAATAACCTTTGAACCATAATAAACTGCTAATCTTGGATCAAAACTGGAGGAAAATGAGTATTTGGGGTCAAGCTTTGACCAGTTGGTGAGAACTATGGGTGGTTTTGACCTTCTCAGGCTTTGATTTATCGAGCTGTAAAAAGATAACCCCTTTCCAAGCGATCCTTGGGCCAGTGAGGAGCTGTGTGAGCTGAGGCACAGCTTCATTCCCCCGCTGTTCCAGCCCCCCAGTGCGGGTGACGATCCAGGAGGGGAAATGCACGTCCAGATCCAACCAGCTGGAGCTCAAACCTTCCCCCAGGAACTCCCTGATATCAGAAAGCAGCACCGCGGGGCAAAGATAACTCACAGCACCATTCCAGGGGCGGCTGCTGCTGCTGCTTCTCCCGGGGCCGCCTGGAACTCCCCTCGAAATTATTGAAACACTGTAAAGTTAATTAGGAGAGCAACAAACTCCACCAAGATCAACGTGTTTCCAATCAGCCTCTCGGGGAGGGTACAGTAGGAACCAGGGAAGGGGAGAGGAAATGTCTTTCTGGCAGGGCTGTAGGCTCGGAGCTGTGGGTGAACTTTTTACCCTCGTTACGTCCCCGCTGATGCCTGCGGGGCCGGAATCAAAGCGGCCCTGCAGGCCCTGCAGAGCCTCTGATGTGGCGGCCCCTTGTTTGTTGTGTGCGCTGAGGCTTTGCTGGAGGGGGAAAAAAAACGGAATATTGTGACAGGGTTTCTCCATATTTCTCGGCTGCCACCCACCTCACTTGTTGCCTACAAAAATAGAGTAATTGTTTGCATCTGGGTGTTTTTTTTTGCCTGCCTTGGAAAAAGGGGCTGTTATAAATCACCGTGACAGAGTCAGGGATTGGATTTGCTGGTGTGTTTGAGGGTTGTTTCTGTGTTATGGATCGCAGCGAGGATTTAAAGAACTTTGCGAAGCGGCAGTTTCAGGATAATTTAAGTTTTGGGTTGTTTTTTGGGTTTTTTTTTCTTGCTGAGGACACCAACACCATCAGAGACCGATCGATCCATAGATGATGCTGCTTAATCTGTTTTTTTTTTTTTTTCCTGAATCAGGGCTGTCACTTCTTGCTGGTGGTTGGAGCAGCTGATTGCAAACTGCTTCATCTTCCACCCCTTGTATCTGAATGGTTCCACAACTGCCGCCACTTGAGTAACTCACTCCAACTTGACAGTATTTGAACTTTGCCCCTCTTACTAAATGCCCTTTTCTCTCTTACCTTGGGCTCTCTGAATCCTTTTTGTCCCTTCTTCTTTCCTTCAGAAATGTTTCATACACAGAGGAAACGTAGGGGGAGTTTGCTGAGCTCAACCATTCACACGTGGAGCAGGTCCTTTTAAACCTTAAAACAGGGAAAAAATCAGTTAAAACATAATAAATGGAATCCATTAAAATCTGATATCTTTATTATTTTTCTTTAGTTTTGTGGGTTTTTTTAGAATTCTAAATTTAAATGCAGAACTCTGCACATGTTTCTTCAGTAATTCAGAATAGAAATTTAGAAGGCTCCTACTTCATGAAAAAGCTGCAAGGCGTGTGCTTAAAAATTATCTTCCTTAATCCCTTCTTTCTTGAAATGCTGACCAGGTAATACATTCAGAATGTCACCTGAGGAGACCCCTTTACCATTTTTGGGTGGTTTCTCACAAACTTGATTTTAAAATGAATTGTGACTTAAATTATTAAAGGGATGTTTGTGCTGTGCAGTGATCCCATTTTACAGAGGAGGCATTAACACGGTAACACTGAGTGTTTTAATCAGTTTTACCTGCACAGTTTGAAGGGCTGTGTCTCACACTGCAGCATCACTCCGTTGGGTGACTGTGAATGTAGTATTTCTATGTGCCTTTCCTTGGCAATTGTAATTCCTCCTGGGAATATCAGCCACATTTAACTATTAAATTACTCCCGATTTAATGAAGAGTTCTCCAGCAGAGGATGTGGCTTCACTGAGAGAAAGGCTGCAGCATGAACTCATACTGTCTGTGGTGTTCAACCATTTGTGGGGGGGTTTCAGCTTCAAGGGCAGCTGAAGGAAAAGCAGGATATTCCTTTTGCTGCCCAGCGGGCTCCGTGTTCAGAGGAATTATATTCAGGTACCATTTCATAATTCCAGAGCTTTCAGTGAGGTCATTTACGGTTAGAACTCTGTTGCATGCTCTGTGTGGAGTCAGGAAGCAAAGCAAGGCAGAAGAACATGTAATTAATGGGCACTGGGGGAAAATGGGACCTTCCTGGTGCCACCAGAACCTCCAAGCTTTGTTGTTCACGGCGCTTTTGTGCTCTGCCCCATCAGCTCTGAGCTCATTTCTGCTCAGCTTCGGTTCGTACGCACCCTAAAACCCTCTAATTATTTCTTGGGAACGGGATTGGTTTCAGGCTCCCCCAGAAAGGTAATCTGAGCCATATTCTAGCATCGAAACAATGAGGGTTTAGCAGAGCCCTCAGCAGCTGACAGATGCCTTCTCATGATCCCTGCCATGCAACCCGAGGCAGAGCCCGCTTAATTCGGAGGTGATGAAGTGTTGCACAACCCCAGGAGTTCCCTGGGCCGTTAAGGACACCGAGGGCAAACATATTTTAGGTAGAACAGGTTGGGGCAAGGGTTGTGTGCTCAGTGCTGAGCCCCCGGGGCGGTTGATGCGGGGCTGGGGACGGCGCGGTGGAGCCGCCGGCTTAGCGTGGCCTTTGTTGGTGCTGATGGCAGGGCAGGGGAGGAGATGCCAGCAGGCCTGTCAGCCCCGTGAATCACAGGGGGAAAGCACTGGCAGGGAGAAGCGAAGCTGAAACCCAGAGAAATTTGTTACAAGAACCAACAGGATGGGATATTTGGTCCCTCGGAGTGGTTTTCCACGGTAACAGTGGCAGGTAAAGCCCTTTCAGTGCTGATTGTTGAGTGTTCACCCACAGACAGGTTGGGACCTTTTAGTGGGCATGGGGTGCAGGGGAACACACCTCAAATACATACAACTAATTGGCTATGTGCTGCATTAATCAGCTGCCATCCGTATTACCTGTCCTGTCTCCCAGTCAGAAAATGCTGCCCGTTGAAAAACCTCAAAATAAAGCAGAAAAGCTTTGGTGTTGATGTGCAGTGTTACAAGCACTGGCAGTTTATAAAATCAGGCTCTGGCTGTGGCTCCACAGGGTTCTCTGCTTGGGTTCTGCACGTGCTTGGTGGAGTTTGGCTGGAGCTGAGCTGTTTCACCATCAGTTTGCCCTCAGAGTTGTGCCCCCAGAATTCCAATCTTTTCTTATTAAGCTCTGACATCTGGCTGTTGAGATGCAGAGGTTGTCACGTTGTTGATTTGGGTCCATCTGGGATGGTCTTGGAGGTCTTTGTGGCTGTTACTGCAGTACAAATTACTTCATTCATTGCATTTATTCCAGTGGTGAATTCTGCTGCATTTGACACTAGAGAAGGGCAAGACAACTCTTTAAATTTACCTAATTTTGTGGTTTTGGGGGGAAACATCTGCCAGATTGTAGCTTAATCGTGGAAATCATGCAGCTGGTCATAGAAATATGACCTGGCCTTTGATAGAGGTATGATAAATGCAGGTGTCAATCTTTGTCCTTGAAGATTTACAGGCATTTCTCCAGCGTCGTGTACGTTCGTAGAACAATCAAGGGGCAGCCAGTGCAGGTTTGTAAGTTGGGTCTAAAAGCACTGTTTGGCTTCACACAAGCAAAATCCTCTCCAGAATATACCAGAAGAGATGACTGTGATCTGCAAGTGGAGCTCCAGCTGCACTTCCCCTCGCTGATGGCCACGGTCAAGCAAACCTTGGAGGGGAACAAATCTCCGGGGACGCCGCTAATCTGCCTGTATTAACTCACTGGAAATGTGATGGGACAGCTCTGCTTTGGAACATGTGCTGTGTCTCAGTGAAGTGGAAAGTGTGTCACACTCTGGTCTCCCTGCAAAGGCCACAGCTGAAAAGGCAGCTTGTGTTGCACTCCAGTGACGGGAACACCACAGGGACCCTCGGGATGCAGCGGGACCCTCGGGTGGGGAGGGGCTGCTGGGGGCTGTGAGCAGCTCCACGCAGCTGGGAATTCACTAACAACCCCCAAAAAACCCCCCAGAGAGTCTCTGATGATGAGGAGAGTGAGGAATGTTACGGACAGAGAACACGAGTGCTGGGAGTGCCGGAGTGGGAAGAGCTGCCAGAACGAGGGTGATGTGGAGCTTTCTGAGTGTTTTGATGTCTTCAAGGATTCCCCTTCTACTGTCTCTTTGAACTGCTGATACTGTCCTTGTGGTATCTGTTGCAGTAACACCAATATGTGCACCAATCTCTTGTTGTGTGCCCATGAGATGATGGAAATGGTGAAGTGAGGGATGAAGTGGAACTTTTTTTACTGGGCTGACAGAGTTGATCAGCACATTTGAGGGAGATGCAACGGTGAAGTTCGTGTCTCTCGGTATTTAGCACAAATATTTTAGTGCTGTATCAGATAATTCCCTGCCTTGTATTTAAAGGATTAGATTTTAGTAACATGTGTCCAAGGTTGGTGCAGGTTTTTCTGATTTAGGCATAAGTGTTTCCATGCTTCTTGCAGTTTGTGGTGCACTCAAAACGTCTCTGCTGCTCTGCGTTTCTCTGGTGCACACAGATTTTGGGGGAGGTGGCACTTTCTCAGAAGTCTCCTGGTTTGGAATGGATCAGTTAAGTACCATGAATTGGAAAATGACTTTCAGAGGAAGTCAGTCAAGCTTTTGTTGTGCAAGGGTGGGATGCAGAGAACCCACTGGATAATGAAAGTGCTAGTGAAAGCTTCTTCTGCAGTGGTGTTTAAGGAAGGAATAGTTGAGTTTATTGTCTCTTTTTAAGTTTTCATTCTGGTGGGCATCCCTCAGAAAGGAGTTGAGAGTTGCAGCACTGATGAGGGCTCAGAGGAGGACTTTTAATACTTGCTAGGGCTGGGGAACAAACCTTACAACTTCAGGCTGAAAAGTCCTTTTCACTTCATTAGTTATTGCCTGGATTGCTCTGGGTTGTTAGTGGCTTACACAAAAGATAATTGAATGATAAGCAATGAGCTTTTCTGTGTTGTCGAGAGAGACACGGAGGCCAAAAAAGCAGAATATGTACAAATATTGTCTCGCACCAAGAAGTGATTTCATAAAAATAAAATGATCTAAATGTTGGAACAACTCAGCGTAAAAATAGAGGGCCCATTGTTGGTCCAAGTCTTTTAAGACAAGATTGGGTTGCTTGGTAAAGAATCATTCCTTTGAGCTTCTGGGACGTTCTGTGCACGACCTGGAAAGAGAAGATGGTCCTTCTAGTCCTGAAATCTGTTAATCTGAGCAAACCTTCTTGGGGGCCCTTGAGGAGAACAGCATTGCCTTTGTGGTCTCAACATATTAATAATATTACTGCAAAGATCACAATCAAATCGTGCCTCAGCTTTCCAGTGGAAAGGTTCGGGCGGGATTTTTCCCATTATGCAGTTAAATAACTCTGCCCTCTGGATTTATTTTGCTTTTCTTCCCCTTTTAAAGTGCTGCCCTGTCCATGCCGCATGTCCAGGCCAGCCTGGAGGGGGTTTGGAGCTCCCTGGTCTGTGGGAGGCGTCCCTGGGGAGGAACTGGATGAGCTTTAAATCCCTTCCAATGCAAACCCTTCTGGAATTCTGTGATTCCATGATGCTGCTTGGTTATTGGCACTTGGACTCCATTGCTGGTTTTCACCCCGTGTGGTTGAAAAAAAGCTTTGCTAGGAGGGTCTTACCGTGATCAGCCGAAGGAAAGGTGTGATATCACAACAATTATTATTATCATTTGAGTGACAGGATCATCACCCATAACTTGGAAAGATGGAACTGTTCAGCACAGGCTGGTGTGGAAATAGTGATCTGATCAGTTCTGCTGATAGAATTTTATCTGTGTCAACTTTTGTGATTCCTGCTTTGAAATTGGGGTCTGTGTGCCCTTCCGTTTGCTGTAGGTAACAAATTACTTGATTAAAGGAGTTTGTACATAGACCTTGCCGTGTTTTTTTGTGTTTTGGAGCGGCAGTGAATTTAATGTAAAGGAATTGGACTGTTTCACTGTTTTAGAAGTGTTTTTGAAGAGCCTTTGAAGCACTGGAAGTAATAAATAGCACCCTCTAGTCCTTAGCCCGGGTATGTGCCTAGAAAAATGTGTATTTTGGGAAGAATTGAAGTAGGCAAAACGTCAGAACTCATTTTTTTTTCCCCTGTTATTTCTGTGACAGTTGTGTTCCTGTGCCATTTACTGGATGTTACCCACTGCTGTATGAACCAGTCCATTATCTGGAGGCACAGGCAGTCCTGGGGCAGCTCCCAGAGTGCCGTGGCAGGGATTGTGTCAGGCTGGGTGAAATAAAGCAGATATGGGCGAGGGGGAACACCCTCTTCTACCAATGCTCGGGAGATGTTTGCACAGCTGGCAGCTCGTGCTGCCTCCTGTTCCTTGACCCAGGAGTAGCCAACGTTTTAATGTGTTCCTGGAGGGGGAAGAAGGTGTCGTGGAGCGGAGCTGCCACATCAAAGCCTGTGCTGGGCCTGCAGAATGGTTTCCACCGCCGCCTTCCCCGGCCCTATCGCAGCACTCGGCGCTTTCTCCCCCTCAGCCTTTTTTATTAAGAAATGGAGGCCTTGGAGGGTTTTATTTATGTTGAAATGATAAAAGTGAGACAAAGTTTGAAAAGATCTGTGTGGCTCAGACACGAGGCCATGGGAGATGTGATGGGAGTTCTGGGTGATGTGTCGCTGTCAAACCAAGCCCTGGGGTGGGGAAGGAATTCCTCCCTGTAGGACAGTGGTACTCTCTGGAGGAGTTTTTAACTGGAATGTTGTCCAAAGCCCCCTGGCTTGTGTTTTGCTGCTGTTCCAAAGTCCTCCTCATGGCAAATGAAACCATGTGGTTGCCCAATAAAGGTTGGTGCCCATCGTGGAGATCATAATTCAGTTTTTCAGCAGACCTTCCCTTTGCAGAAGGCTCAGATTGACCCCTTTGTTCTCCAGCATTTCCCCTTGGAGTGCTGGAATTACGAGTCCAGCCTTGGGTCAGGGCTCGGACTTGATGGGCTTGGATTCTGTGATTTTTTTCCTTCAGCAATAAAAGAAGGCTGGAATAATTAAAACTCAATTTTTAAAATACGTCTGTTTCCATTCAAATCTCTCTCTTTTTTTTTTTTTTTTTTTATTTTACATTCCTTTCAGCACCAGCCCCCCCTACTGCTGTGTGGATCTGTATTCCCTGAGAACAGGAGAGATGGTCAAGTCCATCCAGTTCAAAACTCCCATTTATGACCTCCACTGCAACAAGAGGTAAGGAGGGTTACTCTGCATTGCTTCTGTGTTAGGGCCTGGAAAATTTCAGTAATAAATACAAGTATTTTGCCTTTCCTGTAAGCACACCTCTGGTTCTGCCTTTCTCAGGGAATATTTCAGCTGGGATCTCACAGTGCACTTCCCCAGTGGCTTTTGTTTAAGAAGCTCAGGCCATTTTGCATCTGAAATCATTTAAGCTCCTTTCAGGGTGAGCAGGAATCGTTGAAATCCTCGATCATCCACCTACAGCTGGAGAAATGGGATCATGGGGAGTTTAAACAGCACTAAGGAGTTTATGTCCCTCTCCTTTGTGCTCCGTTGTAGTTTTGAAGGCAGAGGAGGAGTCCCAGGATCCCTGGGTGAGGATCTGGCTGATGGTCCTTCACCAAGGCAGGTGGATAATACGAATAAGTAAGATGTGGTTTGTTCCAGCCTGTCGTACAAGGGTTTAAAAACTCGATTTTGGGAAGTTCTCAGTGTGGGAGAAGGTGAATCCTGGTTATAAAGCTTCCACATTTGCAGCTTTGGCCTCCATTTTTTTTAGGCAGCAAAGTGTTTCCTGCACGGTTTACATGTGGATTTTGCTCTTTACTTCAGGTGTTGAGCAGGTATTTTACAATAAAATGTGTCATGTACAAGCAGATATATAAACATGCACCTGCAGTTTTGCTTATTGACACAAATTCTGCCTCTCTCAACTGCACTTGTGTGCTGATGTTGTAGGTATTAAACCCTGCCCTGCTCTTAGTAAATGAAATGGTTTAATAAATTCGCAGTGAGATGGGCAATGGGATTATTTCAAATTTAGCTCCCGTTCCGCCCGCTGTTGATCTGATTGTTATTTGAGTCACTGAAAGTAATTCAGGGTTTTGTTTTGTTTTTTTTTTCAATCCCATTCTCTGTTTTTAATGGAGCTTTTAGTGCAGGAGGCAGATCATAAACGTGCTGTGTTGCTGTGCAGCAGATCTGTGGTGCTTCCTGAGGGGAAGGCTGTGTGGTCGGGAGGGCAGAGAACCCTCCACAACTGCCAGGGGTGGGTGATTGGCCCTTCATCACTGCAGCCTTTCGAAAGAATTACACTGAGATATCCAGCCTTCGGTGTGTCTGAGGCACGTGTTCCCCCTCTGTGTTTGCAGGATCCTGGTGGTGGTCCTGCAGGAGAAAATCGCTGCCTTCGACAGCTGCACCTTCACCAAAAAGTTCTTCGTCACCAGTACGTACCACGCTGGGGTCAGTGCCGCTCCTGCAGTGTGGAGTGGGGGAAAACTGCTTATTCTGGGCTTTGTTTTGTTGCTCAGTCCTCAAGGCAGGTCTCTGCATCTTCCTTGGGAAGTTTCAGGAAATCTGCTGCTTCAGAAACCCCCCAAAATGTTACTCACTGAGTCTTTGGCTCCTTTCTGTATTTATTATTGCCGTGACGAACTTCTCACCGTTGTAAATTATTAATTATCGATTTACCACGTTGGCATCCAGAAGGAGCTGAGAAATTCTTTTGCTCCTTTTGTGTAAAAGCCTCAGGACTGGGATTTCAGATTATCCACCTAAAAGCAGCAATTAAAACCACATCAACAGTGACCTGCCCGTGGGTCATTAGCCCCAGATACATTGTTTTATTTCATTTTTTTTTAATGTGTCCTTACTTTACCAGGCCCCAAAGCTCCAGCAGCTCATGGTTTATTTGGAAAGGTCTGAGTTTTATTATTCCAAAGGAGAGCCTGATTTTTGTTTTTTTCTGGATGTACTTTTCAGTCACAATTGGAGATGTTATAAATGATCTCTCTGTGTTATCTGTGTATCTATAGGAAAATCTCACTGGGAGAGGCTGTTTCTTGGGATGGTTTGAAGGCAAGCAGCTTTCTGCAGTAATATTAAAGTTGCCAATAGGTGTCAGGTTCTTCCTATCCATGGATGGAAGATCCTGGAAATCTGCTGGGGTTCAGTGACAGGAGCCAAGTGGGAAAAGACTTATTTGTGTCCATCTATTCCTTACTCCACTTGGAATGAGAATCAGGGTACCAGCCTTGCTTCATTTTGGATCAAAACTGAAAAAAAACACCCTCAGTTAAATGTGTATTTTGAGAATTTTGGTGCTTTTTTCATTCCAGTTACTTTGTTGTGTTGTTTGTTTGGTTGTTTTTAAACAACCAGTTCACTGACCTGTATTTTGAGGAACAGGGTAATCCTATTCCTTCCCCTGCCTTTGATTTGCAGTGCATTTTTATGGAACTTGAAGAGGGTGAAGTAAAACCTTGAAAATAACAAGCAAATGAGTTGAAAAATCCCCAGCTCCTGAGCTGCCACAAATCCCAGTGTGTTTCTCAAGCTGGGCTGCCTTTTCAGTGTGAGGAACTCAAGATTTTCCCCAACCCTGTTGCAGTTCTGGGGTCCCAAGTTGGATTGGCACCCTCATCTTTGGGGTGTTTTGGAGCCTCCCAGCTGGCCAGTGGCCTGTCCCCAGGGAGTGGGCAGAGCCAGGTGCTTTTTCCCTGGATAACTGGGTTTCTGGGAGCTGTGCTGAGGGTTGTGCAGCTCCCTGGGCTTCCCAGGGTGGGTGTTGTGCCCCGACACGCCGGGGCTGCAGCAGAGCTTTTGTCTGAGCTTTCACATCTCGGGTGCTGAAATCTCCTCCACCTGAGAGTGGATCTTTAAAGGCTTAAGTTACTGTGCTGGGCTTGGAGTTGGATGTAAATGAGCTGCAGGGATTTTTGGGAGGCGGCCAACTGGCCACAACTGGGCTCTCTCTTGCTGCCTTTTTTTTTTTTTTTTTTTTAAATTTATTACAAGACAGTGCCAGTTTAAATTGAAAAAGTAGGAATCCCTCAATAGGAAGCTCCGAAAAAGGCCTTTTAAACTCTTTTTTTCCTGTTCTTGGAGCATCCCTGTTCCTCAGGGCAGCCTGTGTCCCACCTGGACTCACCCTGGTCACCTCAGCTGGACTCTGGTTGTGGTGATGTCACCACCTGCCCAGGGAATCTCTCAGCGCCAAGAGGGTTCTCAGCTGTGATATCTGACTGCTTTTGGTCAGAAAAGGTCAAAAATGCTAAAAAAAAAATGTTATTTTTCGAGCCAGTTTCGTTGTGATGTGGAAATCACATCTTCCATCCGTATCAACCCCGTGGCGTGGGGGCCTTGGAGCCTCCCTGAGGCAGCTCAAAGGCAAACGCCCAGCAGCAGCTCTGGTCCGTTTTGTTGACTATCCACAGAAATCAGATGCAGAAGGTACAATTAAAAGCAGTGTCAGGAATCCTGAAGTCCCTCAGAAATGCTAATGCAGCTGCCTCGCACGTGAGGAGTGTTTGTCTCTCTGTTTTCGGTTGGTTTTGTTTTTTTTTTTTTGTGGTTGAATGTGTAGCTTAATATATTGTTACAATAAATACGCCATAAAATATTCAGGATGTAAGAACACGGGCAAGTCCGTGCTGCTGCTGGAATGTTCAGCTCCTGCATTTCCTGGTTTTTCTGGAGCAAATTTGACATAGTACTAACCTTTCTTTCCCCCTGCATGGGATTAGATGGCAGTGAGCTGATTTGACTGGGCTGGCAGGGAGCCAGCAGGTTTTATTTGTGCCTTTTGTAACAAAACCTCAGGGTACAGGTGCTCCAGCCTGGGCCAGGGGATTTGAGGCAGGTGCTTCGACGTGGAGGGAAAACATACTGGAGCCATTGTGGAAAAATTACCAGGATATCCCATAATCTACCCCGGGAGGTGGGGGGGGTTGTGATTTTTTAAATGCCTGCTCGGGGAAGGCAGAGCATCATCCCAGGAACTTCCATCCATCCCTGTGCTTGGAGCCAGCTCCTTTTCCCTAGGGAAGGCCTTGCTCCAAGGGGGAGATAAAGCCCAGCAGTACCTTCACATCCTGCCCTGTTTTAAGTGGCCAAACCAAAAAAAGAAACCAGTTTGATGCTTATGATAAGAAAGTGTTTCCTTTCCTAGTTGTGAGTGTCAAGGTGTGGATTTAAAATAGATTTTTTTTTTTTTTAGTATTGTGGTTCGTTTCAGAGCCTTTTCTGAGCTGTGCACATCATCAGAAACCAAAGTGATGTACAGGCTTTCCTCCCCCCCCCCACACACACTTTGCTCTAAACAATAGCTGCAGAAAAGCTGAATTTCATTGATTTCTATTACATCAGTGCTCCCTCAACCCATCTCCAAAACTGCTTACTGAGTGAGCACTGATGGTTATGAATATGGCCTGATGGACGCTTTCCTTCTCCGTGAAGAATAATCCTTCCCACCCCCTGGGCCCTGGGTAAAGATCATCCCAGATAACAATCATGAGTGTGGCATCATCTGTGGGGCTGATAACGAGAGCCTGCTCAGGTTCTCTGGCCCTTCCACTCCTCATATTGATATATTCTCCATCCATCATTCCCCAGGGATGGAGACAGTTATTGCAGCCATTAGCTGGCACCACGTTTCTATTGATGCTGCACAGCTTAGAGCCCTGAGAGGCAATTTTCCAGATTCTAGTCCGAGTGTTTGGCTGCACAGAAGGTCTCCAAAGGCTCACCCACCCACGGGCCAACAGTTATTCCGTGGGTTGGGGTGCACCCCCCTCCTGCACCTCTCAAAGTAAAGCCAAAACCTTTACTTTGGAGTGACTGGGGGGCTTCAGTTTGTCTGCAAATCGTCTTTTTGGGGGGCGTTTCTGTTGGAATTCCTTTCCCTGACGAGCTCCCGGGGAGCAGTTGGAGCTCTTTCCTTTTGAAGTGAAAAAACACCGGGTGTCCTGTGAGGAGGTTTAATGGCTGAGGAGTCACATTCTTGAAGGAGTTCTGAGTGTACATCTCCCTCCTCAGCTGTGCCGTTTCTCCTGGTTATCCCACACAGAATACTCGGGATAATCATTGCCAGGATTCCTGTGTCCAGGGGGGAGGAGATCGAAAGTCCTTGAGGCAGGTGGGGAACAGCTCCTGAGTCACAGCATTTTCTTGATCAGTGAAGAGGAGCCAAGTATGTCCCTGTGAATTTAAGCACTTTTTATCTTTATCCACTCTCAAATATATGAACACATCACCCTCCGTGTCGTTTTTATGTCCTTTCCCCTCAGAAATGTTGGTTTGATCTCGCTTTTTTGCTTTTTAACGGCGTTATTTACACGAGGGTTTCTTCCTGGCTGCGGGAATCGGTTCCAGGATGATGCTGGAATACTTTCTGAAGAGGATTTTTTAGGGCAGATTTAGGGAAACAAATGGCTTGGTTGCTCACAGGAGGTTTTGCTAGGTTGCAAGAAAATAGAAATACGACCCAAAAACTGCATCAAATCCCCAAGATGTGAATCTGTCACATCTCCTGCCTTTGACAGTTGTAAAAAATTACTCGTAGAACAGGAAGTGCTGTTTGTTTCTGTGCAAGTTATTTTTATCCAAAGCACCCAAATCCTTCATGTTAAAGGCCAAACAAAGCCACCTCACCCTCACTGTCCTGCCCAGAAACAGCAGCCTCGGTGCTAAGGTGGTTATTTATCACTGTCCAGGTCCCTGAACAAAAAAAAAAGGGAACCTGGGATTAAACATTGTCCTGAAATCAGACAGATTTGTGCTAAATTAAACAGCCTGGCCTAATGAACATTAAAGGACAGATGTGTTTTTGGTAGAAGCTCTGGGATTGGTCTTGGAGTAGTCAGAGGAGTAGTAAAAATATCTCTGTAGTGAAAATAATAATGGTAGTAATAATAATAATAATAGCAATAATAATGCTAATAATAATAATTTTTTAAAAAAATCTGTGGTACTTCACAATCTTGTGTGAAGAAATTCAGTTCTTCTGCTCCAGGATAGCACAAAATCATGGAATGGGGTTGGGTTGGAAGGGACCTCATCTCGTTCTCCCAACCCGTTTTTTGGGTGATGCTTGAACAGGAGGGAAGTACAAGAACAATGGAAGAGTTTTGGAAAGTGTGTGACATCGTGAGAGTAATAACATTTACACAGGGCCTTTCATCTAGGAGGGACCCGGAGGAATTTATAAACAGTATTACTTTATACAGTTTATAAACAAACAAAAAAAAAATCGGTTTGCTTAAAAAAAAAAAAAACAAACAACAAAAAAACCCCAACAAAAAACTATTAGATAAAACAACTTTTATGATTTGTTTTCCTTGGAATAAACAATGCTTTTGCTACAGCAGTATCAGCGTAGCAGCTATTTATTGTATATTCCCTTTCTGTGCTCTCTGCCTGATGGATCTGCTCTCTGGAGGGCAGGACTCGAGGATGTAGTTGTGTAATTCCATTCCTGTGGAGTGCTGTGTGTTTTGTAAGGCCCAGGCAAGAATTGCACGCTGATTATTAGAGAAGCAGCACAGCTTCAGTGGGTTCTTGGGAGCTGTTTATTTAAAAATACCCAATGTCACTGCTTCACTGATTTTTAGTGATATCCAGTAAGCCTCTTGGATGATGAAAGGCAAATAATTTCGGTTGAAATGAGTTCCTCCTTTTAGAGTCTGCCTTCCCCAGCATTCCTGGTGTTTGCTGACTGTGTCCCATCCCACTGTCATGGTCATCACACCTGAGAGATGCCATCTGGTTTATTGTTGGCTTATGGAGATGAATTCCCAAAGGGTGGCAGGGATTTTCATAATTAGCACGAGAGTAATAATAATGTAAAATAAATGTACCTTCTCTTTGCTTACTCACCAAGCAAACATTTCTGTAGCTCTTTGGAGAACTGTAAGTAACTTGTAACGTTCCTGCCTTCTCAGTAAAAAACAAATACACAAAATCAGGAGAGCGACAAAGGTGCTAAAAGCATCTTTGAATCCAGTTAATCATAACAATCCTATTTCAGGTTATCATTTTATAACTCTGCTACTAAAAAAAAAAAAAAAAAAAGGAAGGAACTAAGAAACTGTGCTTGCTTGGTTTGCTGCACTTTTGGAAGGACTTTCCCTCAGCGATCCCTTCTTGGATGACCCCTCCATGCTGTCATTAAAACTTGGAAACTTGGGTCTCCTTGACAGTTAGTTCTGCATTCTCATTATGCTCGTTCCTCTTGTAAACACGCTCAAGTTGCTGCTGTTGCTGCTCGGAATGGCCTTTTCCTCTGCTGTTTTGTAGGAATAGAAGTTAATCTTTAAGAGAGCGAGGCTGGTGAGGGTTGGATGGCCCAGCTCGGTGGGTCACGCCGTGTCTGTCTTTTTCCTCTGCCTTGGAGATGATGTTCTGCTGACTCCAGCTGTTTTTTTTGGAAAGCAGAAAAAAACAGTTTGCTTTTCCTTCCCATCAAGTATAACCCTTTGTTTATCCCTTGTGCTCGCTCTCTCCGAAATGCAGAGACTTGCAAAGAAAAGAAAGGGAGGAAATGGCTCTTTTTTTTTTTTTTTACGCTGTTTTTCGTGCTGGAGAGTAGAGTTTAGGACCGAGCCTGAATTGTTGACCTCTGTTTATTCTTAGAACTGGCTGATTTGTGTGTGGAGTCTGATTGACTGAGCCCGGTTCATGGGACAAACCACCCCCAGCGGGTTTGGGGAGGGCAGTCCCAGCTTTCCCAAGCAACTCTTCCATTGTGTGACCCATTTTTGATTTGAAGGGTGCTTTTTTTTGCAGTCCTTCATTTACTTCAGTTCACTGAGGTATTTGAGAACAGCTCCCTTTTCCAGGCAAGACTCCTTTTTTTGCTGTGAGTTGTTGAATTGCTGAGACTCCTTTAGTGGGGACATTGCGAGGCGCTTCCAGCGTTTGGGAAACGCAGGTCCCTGCTCCTAAAGTCACTGTAGAGATTTAACACGAGGAGGGTTATCACCTGGCAGCTCTTAATGCTGTATTTTATCCCTAAAAAGGCAGACAAAAAGGTGGGGGGGACCTGAATGCCTTTCCTGACCCAGACCGGAGCTGCCGAGGCAGAAGTCGGCGTTCAAACCTCCCCGATCCCGATCTATAAAGTCATCGGAAGAACCCGCTTGTGTTTACAACCCCAGGGTTGTATTTACAACCTTTTTTTTTTTTTTTTTGCTTGCTTTGTTCCTTAAGAGGCTCTGGCTGCCCACATTTTATGCGCTTCTGGAAGGCAGTAACAATTGTGGCATCGTTCTCCTCAGAGTGCCTTTTCCTTCCTGAGATGAGGGCGCTGATAAGGCCTCGCAAAATGCTCCGTTTTTCTTTCCCAGCCCGAGGTGGGTTGGACTGGATGAGTCGCTGCTTCTCTCCTTTGAAATCACTCGCTGGGATGTTGTGAATTTTGCGGTGCCCTCAGTTCTGTGCTCTGAGCAATGAACTCCGAGAGCGTTGGCAAACGTGGGTTTAAACTTGTTCTAAACACCCTCCCCTCAGCCTCTGCCAGCGCTTGGAAATAAAGCCATTCCACCCATCCAAGTGCTCTTCTCCTCAGCAAATGCTCTGGATTATTTTTTTTGGGGGGGGACCTGTTCAAAGTGAATATTTGTGAAGGTCAATCTGCCTTTTCTCCCTGTGGTTAGCAGAGCGGGGGCAGAGCCCGATACGGGAGATTTGGGGGCAATAAAAGCTCAGCTGGCTGCGTCTGGTTTATTTTTAATTTTATTTTTTTTTAGGGTTTTGTGGAATAAACTGCAGTTGTGCGTTATGTGTGTTCTCCTAAAATGCTGGGTTTTTTCCCTGATCCCAGCGCTCCTTCAAATGTGACACAGGCCCAGCTGCCCACGGCTCCTTGGAATCACCCACACGTGTCTCTAAGATTTTAAATATGGTGATTCTTGGGCAATCTGTGAGAAAATTCAGATTACTAAGTTGACCGGTTGAAAACTGAGATTAACCATTTGCTCGATAGTCTCGTTTCCCTCATTTTCTCTCCCCTTTATTTTTAATGTAAAAACGTGGGGTTTATAATGTAAATCAGATTTAAATTTTTTATTTATAAAAATATTCATTTACAAAATTTCACTAAAAACGTATTTTTTAAACTTTATTTATTAAATGCCGTTTAACATGGGCCTGATTTATTTTAAGCCTTGCCATAATTTCTTTCACAGCTATTTTCACATATAGGTGGTTTTCACCTTTTAATCCTCAGGAATAATTCTCTCTTTCATGCTGATCTTTATCTGTGTATGTATCTCTTTTTAATGACAATGTACAGGTAATGGAAAGCAGCTGAAAAATGGAAAGGTGGCCGCTGATTTTTAAATGAATTACGAATTCCCTCACCGTGTAAAGTCAAGTGTGTGCAAAAGTATAGTGAGAGGCTGAAGTCTTGTGTATAGAATTGTTAAAATCAAAACCAAAAGCGTTTTGAAAGGCTCAGGGCTTCTGTGTAGAATTATTAAAACCAAAACCAAAAGCCCAGTTCACCCTTTCATACAATAAAAATCCAGAAGAGCTTGAAGTGAGCAAACTTCTCACCCACAGAATAAAGTGCCAGTGGATTAAAATGTGAAGGTACAGAACCAGTTGGGTCAAACATCAATAACCCCCTCACCCCGCTGTATCAAAATGGCATTAAAAAATGCAAGCGTAGGGAGAAATAATTATTTACACATAATTAAATGCTCAGAATAGCTCATCTAACCACAGCCTTATCTCCAGGAACAAAAATGCAAGCATCCACTGAGTGATATTAGCAACCAGAAGAGGTTTGTTTAGACTTTTTTTTTTGTTTTCTTGGCAATAAATAAAATTCTTTGAGAGGAGCCATTAAGATATTTCTTCATGTTCCCTTTTCCAACTTTGCAGGCTGCTACCCTTGTCCAGGGCCAAACATGAACCCTATTGCCCTTGGAAGCCGTTGGCTTGCTTATGCAGAAAATAAGGTAAGGAAAGGTTTAATTGCAAAAGATACTTCTGGATTTCATTCTAGATTTTTTTGTTGTTGTTGTTTTATATATAGGGGGGAAATGGAAGGAAAAAATTTCAGGAAAAAGGTGTGTGAAAAAGAATATCTTTAAGAGGAGTTGCATTAAAATGACAGACCTAATAGGTATTTTTATATGTTTATATAAATATACATATTTACTGTGCATGTTTGTGTTTTCAGTGAGGTAACTCAATAATCAACCCCTCTTGTGCTTTAACATTTTAAAACAGTTATAGGCACTTCTGAAGGCAGGCAAAACAGTTCCTAAATTCTGTTTTGGGGGGGGCTGAGTCTGGAAAGAGGCGCTGAGTTTGTGGGAAACAACAACAGCAATGGCATCATCAAAACGCCCACTTTGGGACACCTCTGCTGAAAATGTTAAAGCCTCAGGGGAAAAAAAAACAAAAAAAAAAGGAAAGAAAATGTTGAAATAATTTTGTTCTTGTTTCTAGAGACAAAGAAATGATCACTCCTTTTACCCAGCCCCGGGCCAGAGGCGCGAGCGTCCATTTAAAGCTCCAAGTGTTTGAAAAGTCTAAATTGGGCTTCTAAAACCTTATTTTTTTTTTTTTTTATTTCAAAGCAGATGTTTTTTCTCCCTTCCACCTGTGAGTGGAGTAGCTGTTTCCAGAGCTGAGGCAGGAATTATCAGAGGCAGACTCGAGAAATGCATTTGCTGTTACACCTCTCCCAGCACAACTGATTTCCTTCCCAAATCCAGGCCTGCCTTTCCTTTAATTCCACGCCTGCCTGGTGCTGTAAAACTTAACCAGTCAGCCTGGGATTTAAAAAAGTCGCATTTTGCTGACAAAATATTTAAGTCACTGATCAGCAAAAGAGTTGCACCACAAAGGGAATTTAAATGGTTTGTGTTGTTCCCAGGTAAATTCCCTGTGGGCTTCCCCTTTCTCCCTAGTTTAACTGTTTTTATTTAGATACTTAAAGGCAGAAAAGCCTGTAGAAACAGATCCATCTTGCAGCGATTTTTAATTTTCTTTAGCTCAAACAGTCAGACAGGCAACATGTTCTGTGTGCAAGCAGCAAATACCTCTAGTTTTTTATCATTTTATTGAGTCAGAAGCACAGATTCTCCCGGGAGTCAGGGTTCAAAGGCGAAACCTTGTGTAGGCTGATGGCAGGTACAAGAGCCTTGTTTTGATTTATTAATTTTGCAGCAGGGCAATATAAAGCCAACCCCGTGTACATTTCCTTTTAATCTATTAAATGTAAAGTTTAAAAGCAGCTCTTTCCCTTTGTCATCTCTTTGCTCACAGAGAGGGGGGAGAAAAGCCGCGCTCGGATTCTTAGAACGTCTGATACTTAATGTTACGTATACAGGGCTAAAGCTTTTGATTATATTTATTTAAATTTATTTGTGGTATCGCTGCCAGACCAAAAATCCCACCATTTCAAAGTTTATGGATTCTTAGTGACTGCTCATCTGGTAATTGAAAACTGGAGCGGGGGGACGCGACAGTCTGGGTGGCACCCAGAAGATTATAAAAAGGGGTTAAGTGTCTCAGCAGGGCTTTCTGCTATTTGTAGGGAAGGGAAAAAAAAAAAAAAACAACCAAAAACACACCACTGTACATGATAAATAAGAGCTCTGGTAATGGCTTATGGGTTTGTGTAGTTTAATAGTAGTTACTTGGTTGCTGTCTTTTTCTTCTCGTAGCTGATCCGATGCCATCAATCCCGTGGTGGAGCCTGTGGAGACAACATCCAGTCTTACACTGCCACAGTCATTAGTGCTGCCAAAGTGAGTCCATCATCTGCTCTGGGAGAGGTTATCGTGGAACATAATTATTAGGTTTCCCTGCTGAATTGGGCTGTGTGTCATCACCCCCCTCCCTTCCCCGAGGGGAGAGCCCTGCAAGCATCAGCGCCGTGCCCCTGCTCCCGACCCTGCCAGTCTCAGAGTATCCCACAGGGTGTTCCCGGTCCTGAGTTGCATTTCTTGCAAAGAGCTTCTGGTATTAGGGGGAAGTTGTAGTGAAATGGGGTTTTATAACGGCTGCTCAAAATGGTGCAAGTTTATCGATGTTTGGAGTTATTGGTCTTTTAGCATGGTGAAAAGTGACTTTACGAGTGCTGGGTGCTTCTTGGACTCCATCACACTCACACTGCGCTTTTTAATCTCTCTGAAGGATGACAGTGCAGTCCTGGAGCTAATTAATTGCCTTCTTTGAAGGTTAGCGCTTATTAATGACTGGTTACATCTCGGTCCCGTTGCCTCGTTCTCTTGGTTCGAATGTTACAATATCCTCCTTTTTCAGAGAAATATCTGGGTTTTCACGGCACCAAAAGAACCATGGCTTGGAAAACTCTTAAACAGGACAGAGTTTGCACAACTTTTGTTTTACTGTTCCCCCCCCAGCCCCACCACTTTGCCAAGTGCTTTCTTTTTCTCACACACAGGGTGAGTTTTGGCACTGCCTGGTGAACTGGGCGCTGATTACAAGCTTTCCTTGCAACCACCAGCCTTTTCATTTCTGATATGCACAACAAAACAAACCTAATAATAGGACTGAAATGACAGCACAGGACAGAAGGCTCGGTGTCGCTGGAGAAAACAACACTTAGGAGAAGCCGCAAAGAGAGACACAGGGCAGGCCAGCTCATGTAAAAACAAAACACAAAAACAAACATATTCCCTCACGATCCCGGTGTGGCTGGAGGAGGAGAAAAATCACAGTTTTTTACATAGTTGAGGAGAACTGGAATTGCTCCTCTCCTGCTGTGATTTGCTGGATCTCTGTCTGCAGAGTTAAAAAAAAAAAATTAAAAAAAAAAAAGGTTTGTGGGGAAACCTCCCCAAACTCCTTCGATCTCAGTATCGTGAACATCTTTTTCGTGGCAGAGATAAGTCTGAAGAACTGACTGGCTTAGTGAGATCAGCCACAGTTTGGATCAGATGTGGTAAAATCCTCCAAACAGATCCCCGCAGCTGATGACCCTCAGCACTCGCTGAGGAGCATAATCCAGAAATTCCGATGTTAAGCTGAATTTATCACACTGAAGTAGTGCTATTGCATCATGTGAGTAGATACTGAAGATAAAATGTGTTTATGATCATAGGAAAGAAAAGATTGTTCGCCTCTGTCCAGAGATAAACTCGCAGTGAGAGTCAGGAAAAGGGATAATCCCCAGGGCAGTGTTTGCTCAGCACACGGCTTGTGCTCCTCACTGGTGCTGGGAGAGACAAGATTAATACTGATACCATTTTAAATATTTGCACCATTTGGCTCTTGAGTCTGTCTCAGCCTCAGCGTATTCATTTGTTACCCACAAATAACGCAGCCGTGAATCCGAAATGTTTAATTTATCAGCGAGTTCACTGAGCCTTGGCTTGTTATCCAGCAAAGTTTTCATCTCTGATAACTGCAGTGCTGACCTGCTGGCAAATACCTGCTGCTCTTTGTCCACCTCATGCCTCACCATCGAGGAGGGGTTTCAGCAGAGCCACCTGGGGGAATTGCCTTTGAGATGCTCTCGAGAAGGGCTCGGTGGCAGCACAGAATATTGACTTGATTGGTTTTTCCCTGGTGGTGACAGCGGGTTTGTCCTCACTGGAAGGTCCTGCCGAGTCCCTGCACTTGATGCAGCAAAGGAATTTCCTCCCTGATCAAGTCAGAAGGTCCCTCTTAGCTGGGAGTGCCAAGGTGAAAACTGTGGTCCCGTTGGGGTGGGTTGTTACTGGTGCCAGAGCTCTTGTTTTTCAGGTGACACCATGAAGAATTCCTTTGTGTCATCCTCCCTTGTGATTTCTGGAAGGATTTTATTTTTAAAATTGAGCTTTTTGCTGTTTCTCCTTTAATGCATCCTGCAGGAGCACAGCTTGCTGCTGCTGCAGGAAAACTCACACATCTTTCCCAGCTCTATCTCTGATGGTCCACACTTTGGTGGTTTTCTGGCTGTTCACCTTCTAAAAGCTCTGATAACTTCTGTCATTTGACCAAGCAGAAAAATTCTGGAAACAGAAAATGTCCTGAGGTTCCCATTTAGGTCAATTATTATCGAGGATAGAAACCGATACGTTTGGAAAAATGAAAATACTGTTTCTTATGGGATAAAGTCTCTTTTCACCCCTGCTGGATGGAAGCAGATTAATTTTCAGAACAAACTCTGTTCTTTCTTAAAACGTCTTGCCGATGGGAGAATGCTCAGGGATTTGGTTTGAGAGAGCCATCTGAACGTGGAGTTTTTCTGCTCATAATTATCCATGTTCATCCATTTTGGGTGCAGCGAGGAAGGGGAATTGGGAAAAGGCATTCTTGTTTCTCTTTCCCTGTGTCTTGTTGAGGAGAATTTCGGTCCCACCGTGTCCCAGCTCACTCTGTGGGGCTCACACAGCCCTTCCTCGGGTACCCCCAGCAGTTACACCTTCTGTTTAAAAGGAATTCCTTAACAGTTCTATTCCCCATTTTTACTTCTTTTCAGAACGTGGGGCAAGAGCAGGAAAAGGAAACTTCTTTCCAAAGCCCAAATATTTCCACAAACACTTAGTTTGAACTTGAATCTGTAGCTGATTGAATGTTGATTTGTTTGGACTGACTGTGAGGCTCAGCCCTGCTGACACCAAGGCAGATCTCTTTGATATCTTCCTGCTTTCTATAGGTTTTTCATTTGACAACAAATAAATCATATAAAGTGCGTTTATTATGAGAAACAGGAACAGTAGATTGTGCTGTCACTAAAAGGATGCAAGGCCTCTGTTGGAACAAAAGAGCCTCAAAAGCACTGAATGATGCGTTTTAATTCTTTTCATCTAATTGAAGTTGTAGTTATTCTTCAATTAAATAGAATATGAGTGCATACATTTATTTTAATTAAGTATATGTATTTCTTTAGATTTAAATGAACGTGAACAGTCTTATTTTTGAGTAGATAAGGGTACATGTGAGCTTGCAAATAATGTGTGTGCATCACTGCTTACAAAAGGAGCTGGATCGAGGATTTTAATTTTATTTATAAGCAAACTTCCCTGGCAGGTTCCCACCAGTGACAAGAGGAGCTGGGACAGTGCAAACTTTAACCTATTCCATTGAAAATGTATTTGGTCTGTCACACGTCTCGCAGCAAATTATAAACCAAGTCCCTCTCACCTCATAACTCCTCCTTTGGCTGATTCTTTCTCCCTGTCTTTTAATCCTGGAGTGGTAAAGTGATTTAGCAAGGGCTGCATCTGCTTTCTCTCGTTACCTGATAACTCCTTAATGAGGACTCACAGCTTATGTGAGAGCAGGGTCATTAGTCCTAATGGATGGGGGGACAGCTGATATGGCATGGGAAAGGTTAAAGATTAGCCGGGAAGTTTGGCAAATCTGCGGGACAGCACGGGGCAGTAAGTGCTGGGATGGCTTCCCACTGATATTCCTGGGCTAATGGGCTCATCCCTGCACACCCACCGCTCCTCAGGATTCCTGTTCCTCGGAGCAGGAATTCGTTTGGCTCCATAAGCACATTAGTGTTTATTTTATTTTATTTTATTTTTTTTACCTAGAGAGCTATAAATTTACACTTGGCACCCTGTCACCCCAGTGCTGCTCGAGGTAGAAATATTAAAGATATTTTCTAAAATAGGTCAATTAGAGTTTTTTTTTGGCCTTTCCGCTTCGCCGTGTAGCACTTCCCGATTTCTCCTTCCCGCTGGACAAACTGTAAACTGATCACGTTGCAGCATTTGAACTATTAGCCCAAAACCTGCCTGCTCAGTTTTTGGGAGGGCAGTTGGACCCCATCCCTGTGTCTGTCCCCCACCCCTCAGGCCCTGCTTTCTGTCACAGTTCTCATCCCTCTGCCCTCGCCACCGCTCCGGCTCCTTCCATTCCCCTCCGCCGTCGCTGGGCATAAAAAAAGAAAATAATCAGAAACAAATGGCAGGATATTACTAAAGACTTTAAACCCCAAAGCCATCGCCGCGCTCAAGGCCTGGCTCGATTTTTAAGTGGAAGTATCTCCATTAGCAGTAATGGGGTGAGTCCATCAGTGGAGGCATCTCAGAGGTTAATCAGCCTTCCTGGCCATCGATAGCGGGTGGCGCCTGCTGCTGCTGGCCCTGCACAGGCTTTCCTGACAGCCCCCCAACAGCCCCTGTGTAAGTCATTTCCTATGAATTATTAAAACAAAACGTTTGGCTGCTAATTGATGAACGCTAATGTGTTTTCTAATCACTGCAGTTTGAGATTTTAGCACTAAACAAAGCAGTTGCAATTGATTTGTGGCTGCTCCTTGGTTTTCAGCCTGGCATCTGGGTGCCTTTTTTTTTTCCTCTTTTTTTTTTTCTCCCCCTTTTCAATTTAGCAGGCAGCTTAGCTTGTCCTTTTAGTTAAGAATTGGCTTGTTACAGTGTCATTCCGTTCCGATCTCTTTCGCTATTTCTTATTTATATTGCATAATAAATCTGCTCCGTTCTTTTACAGGCAAACCGGGCACAGTCCTTGATTCAAGGAGAAAAATATTTGAAGTTGTAGTTGGGGTTGTTTTTCTTTAAACCCTCATCTCTCCTACTGTGTCCACTCTCCCCCCATTTCTCCAAACAAAATAAAGCAACATAAAAACAATCTCCAGCATCTTTAACTGATAAAAAGCTGGTGCAGTGAAAACGTTTTCAAAGCCACGTCTGGAAAACGTGCCGAGCCTGGAAAGCCCCATGGTTTGTGCTGGGATGTGCAGTGTGGGGACAGGGCTCTGCTCTCCAGGACCATTTCTGATTTTCCTGCATTTGATCCTGTATTCGGTTTTCAGGCTGCAAAAAAGTTTAATTGCTGAGTGGGTTGGATGCAGGGAAGGCCAAATCCCATCTCTTGCTCTGTGCAGGAGACAGAACTCTGTCAGGACCAGCATTAAAGGGTATTTCTGCCCTCCTACACACCCAGCTCGGCCTTGCCATTTAATCCTTCCAGAAATAAAACAAAATTAAAGAAACTGAAACGCAAAATACTTAAAATATTAAAACATTAAATCATTTAAACGTTAATATATTTATTTTTTTTTTAAAGAATGCTTTGGAATAATTGATTTCCAAAACAGAGGTGAATTTTTTTCAAGCTGCCGTTTATTTCCTGTGTGCACGATCTGCCTTGAGAAAACGCTGCAGATAAATCCACTCAGCAACCCTGAACGTCACTTATTGGGGTGTTTTTTTTTTCCCCCCTCTTCCCAGACGATAAAGACGGGGCTGACCATGGTTGGGAAGGTGGTCACTCAGCTGACGGGGACGCTGCCGTCGGGAGCCACCGAGGAGGAGATTTTGGCTCACAGCAACCTCCGCCGGAGCCCTCTGGTGCCTGGGATCGTCACCATCATCGACACCGAGACGGTGGCAGAGGGACAGGTAATGTCTGCACACGGGCAGCACCTGCATTTTCATTAAAACCTCCCCAAAACGGCTTTTTACGCCGTCGAAAGTGAAAAATAAATGAGATTTTTTTTTTTTTTTGGTTGCTCGTTGCGGTCCCTCAGCGCTGGGATAAAATCCTGCTTGGGGACTGAAATGAGGCCAAAAAAAAAAACCCAAAACTATATATCTATATATATATCTATCTCATCCTTCCAGAGTATTTATGTGGCACTTTGACAGCGTGGGGCGCGAAGTGTCACATTTTGTCTCTCAGACACTCGTTCCTAATTGACGCTGATCGATGCTGATCAGCTGAGGTGGAGATGGGGTCTGATCATGACTGTTGATGCCCCACGTGGCTGGGAAACGTGGGGGTCCAGAAATACGGGGAACTGTTGAATTCCAGGTTGAAAAAAAAAAAGACGTCGAGTGAAGTTTATTATAAAAACTCTTAATTTTATATAAATCTCCAGACTAAAATGCAGCCAGGCAGGGTTCTATTTTGTGAGGCATTTGCACTATTTCGCCAATAATATATTAATTTACTGTATATAATATTGCACACACAGTGCATCAGGCAAAACCATTTGTTACAAAATCCATACCATTATCACAACCACTATAAATGGGTGGGGTTTATTCTCTCTTTAGGGCAGAGTAGATTTCCATGCCCTTCTTTATTTGTTTCTCTCACTCCTTGAATTTCTGAGTGTCTGTTCCTGGATCCAGTGGTAATGCACAACTCCCACGCACTCCCAACTAATCTGTAAAGTCTTTCTCCTCGTGGTCACATTTATGGAATTTAAAAAGAAAAAACCTTTATTTTTTTTCTTGTTTCTCCCCCCTGTGCTCATGGTGCTCATGGCAGGTGGGTTAGGGAGTTATTAAAGATTCAGCATAAAACATTATGGGCCTCTTCTTCCAAATTTAAAATAAAAGAAGGAGAATGGAAAGAGAATTTATTTACTTAAGATCTTAAGAGTCAGGTCTTAAAATAATTCTATTTTGGGGTTTGTTTTTGTTTCTAGGGAAAAAAAAACCGAAGGTCTTTTGGCTGTTCATGTAAAACCAGGGGGAAAAAAAAAAAAAGGAAAAAAAAAAAAAAAGAACAATTTTCCTTCATAAATTTCTGATGAAGCCTTTTTAACGTGGTCATTATTTCTGCAGGTCGTTGTCTGTGCTTTGATTCTTCTGCACAGGCCTAGGGGGAAAGAAAAAAAACCCAACATGATAGATCTTAGGTTTTTAAGTCTTGTTCTGTATGATTTAGAGGTTTTATGAACTTGTCCTCTGACCTCAACAATAGTAGGGAGCTCTCAAGCCTAAAGGGCACTACAGGAGAGTAGTTGTAAAAATGATAACGTTTGCCTTGTCCAAATAGTGCTGCTCTAACATAAATAAGCCATCAGTTGTAGGAAGATCATTTTCTGCCTTGGATCTCTAGGGAGGGAGGCTCTGAGTTGGATGTGTTGTTGTGTGTAGGTGCTGCGTTCAGATTTTTGTGAATCTGAAGCAAAATCTGTAAATCTGAAGTTTTAAAATGCTGTGGGATCATTGTTTTCATTTGCTTTCAGAGTCAGTGTTGTGTTTCTTTCCAGGGAATGAAAAATAACCTTTCTTTTGCATTGTTAGGTTCTTCACGGTGCAGGAGACTTTATTTTTAAACAGTCTTTTCTTGCTGCAGTGTGCTTCTAGCAAAAGGAAAGTTGATTAAAAATAAATAAATACACTTTGTCCTTGGTCGTTCCCCACGGCCCCAGCACAGAAGCTGCTCATGTGAGGAGTGTCCTGCCTGCTCCCAGTCCCCACTGAGCTCTTCCCTGTCCCTCCAGCTCTATTTCCAGTGGAAATGGAAGGTTTTGTGCACTTGTGGATGTGGTGGAGCCTGATTTTGGGTGATTCCCCAGGAGCCTGGCAGGGATCTGGTGGGCAAGGAATGCCCGCCCAGGGCAGGTGGCACATGCTTGGACTGGCTGGGTAGTCCTGGGTGGTTCTTAGGGCAGAATTGAGTGAAGCTTCAGTTCAGGGAAGTGTTTCAGCACATCTGACCTTTAGACACGGCGAGGATCTCCCTGAGCTGCCGGGGGTTGCTCCTGTGCTGGAGCCTCCAGCTGATTCTGGGCACACAGGGCTGGAGCTCCACGGGCTGCTCCCCGCTCTGCCAACTTCTGACCTTGTTCTGCTCTTCTGGGGCAAAGCTGCTCGCTGGTGCTGGTCACCCAAAGTTCCTGTGCCAAGCCTGTGGCTGTGGCATGGCAGGGAGGGAGCAGGGTGGTGCCAGTCCCCACCGGGGTTTTGGCGACAGCTCGCTCTCTCTTTTCCTGATCCAGTGTTTTTCCTGAAGTCGCTGTTTGATGGAATCATGGAATCACAGAATCACTGAGGTTGGAAAAGACCTGCGAGACCATCAGGTCCAGCCTTTGACCGAATCCCCCCAGTTAAAGAGCAAAGAATTCTCCTCGTGGAATCTTCCAGGATTAAATTAATATTCTTAATAAACCTGATGAATGGAGATACTGTAGTAAACTCCCATCCTCAGCAGTTGTTTATGTGATAGCTCCTACTTTCATAATTGGCGATACTTGAAGAAAATTTGAATTATGAGGTAATTAAATAAATGCAGAGGAATGCAGAATTATTGACGTTGGCTGTCATGAGATATTTGTAAAAGGAATAAAAATAATTATCGAGATGCCCAAGTAACTTTGTGGTAAACCAAAGTATGTTAACAAGGTTGTGTGCTTGTTTAAACTTCCTTCTAATGAAGTGTTAGCAAACTTTTCAGTTGGATGGAACCACTATTTATTTGAATCTGTTAATTAGTTGAAATGGATAA
>NW_020956325.1:524797-528122 GCF_003031625.1 Empidonax traillii | reverse complement strand
CTTTTTATATCTCCGTGTCTTCCAGAAGAATTCTTTTTATATGTAAATACAGAAAGAGCAGCAGGATTCCCTGGGAGCATAATACTGTCTGCCTCACTTTTATTAAAGGGGATCTGGTTTTTGTCAAGAAGACATTTTTGTCTCAGATAAATGGTTCAGGCTGAGCACGGGGCTGGTTTGAGTTTATGCTGGATTCTATTAAAAGGAGAGCAGTAGTTAATGCCACAGATCTATCACTTTTAGCCCTTTTCCACTGATGTTTGACCTTGGCTGTAAGTTGGGGGGAGGCTGAGGGGGTAGGAGCTGAACCAAACCCCACCTTCAGCTGTTGGAGCCACTGGAGATGTCATCAGCGAGGATACCTTTATGATATAATATTCACATTTGTAATTATTGCCAAACCTATTTGTTTTTACGATGATGGGATTACTCTTTCTTAATTGTGTTAAGAGTAGGACCTGCTTGATTAGATTTGGGCCCATTTTTTTTTTACTTGTGCTACTTTCATGTTTTATTTAAAAACATGTCTCCACTGGGATAAGTGGTGTAATTTGCCTTTAAAGATTAAAATAATTGGAGTCATAATTACTGGTGGCTCCTGTTGAGCAGGACGGAAAATACGGCGGATGAAGAAAAATATGGCACAGGAGGAAGAAGCTTCAGCCCTCAGAGCAGACGCTGGTGGCTGGTGGTGAATGTAAGGATGCCCTTGGTGCTCTGTCCCGTTGTTTTTGGGTGGGATGAGGAGGATTTGGATGAACCTTTGCTCAGCAGCGCTGCTTTGGGGCCGGGGCCACGGGCTCTTTCCTGGGCAGCTCTTGGGAAAATCCTGGTGCAGCTCCCTTGGGAAAACCCTCTCTGGGCATCAGGAACAGCCGAGTGCTCCTTTAATGCAGTTGCTGACATCTATTCCTTTGTTCCATTTCTCCCAAGGGCTCATTTATTCCCCGGGGTGTTGGGGATGAAGAGTCCGAGCGGTCGTTTCTCGTGGGTCGTTTTTTGCCGACTCTGCAAGGGAGGTCCTGGAGCACCCTGAGGAGCCTCAGCGACTGAGTAATGCTCAGATTTATGAACCTTTCCCAGGGAGAGACTTTTCCTCCTAATACTAGGGTGGTTAGAGGCCACTACCTTGGAGAACCAAGCCTGGTTGGCACGGAAACGATTGCAGGCTGAGGATTCCTGTGGGCTCTGTCGGCTCTGGGAAGGCGAATGAGCTGCTGCCCTCGAGCTCCCCGACAGCACTTGCATGTGTTATTAGGGAAATTGTCCCACTGGTGTGTGATTTCCAGGAAAAATTTCCAGCTCTGCTGTTTGCAGTGGTAGGAAACCATCAGCTGGTTGAAAGGAGCCGGTGGGGCGATGCGGGGCTCGATTGGATGGGTCGTTTGTGACCCTGCAGGTCCCTCCAGCAGCATCTTCCACTTCAGCTCTGCAAGGAATAGCTCTAAAATTTGCGAAATTTGTGTGCCAGAGGCCTGGGATGATTTTTAATTGTTGTACAGCTCTGGTCTTCATCCTTGTCCACCCGAAATCTGTGCAGTTTGCTCCATCCAGCTTGATACGCCCCTGCCATACTGAGGCAGTTAAACCCATGGGAAGATCTGTAATGCACAAAATAATGTACTCCTAAGGCAGCATGTGTTCCATCAGCATGATTTTGACTTCCTTAGGTTGTATTAACAGGGGAGAATCACGCTGGGATTTAAAGCTGTGCAAGCTCTGACCTGGGACGGGCACCAGGCTTTGGGTTGGTGGCATCTTGGGGAGGGACAATCCCAAAGAGGCTCTCTGGCTGATGATGATGTAGTACAGTCTCACCCCTTGGATTTATTTTTTTTTTCTCCTTCCTTTGTAGTGTTGGAATTGTGTGAAAGGCTCCATCTTTCCCTGCTTGAGCAGGTGCTGTTTCCACGTGTGTCACCAAAGCCAGGGTGTCCATTCTGTGGTCAGTCCTGGGGAGGGACACGGGTCAGGTGTCCAAATTCTCCAAGGATTTCCACATTTTTGAGTAATGAAGGTGCTTTTTGTGGTTGTGTTGGATTTGGTTTTGGTTTATTTTATTTTTAGTTTACTTGGCCAGAGGAGGAGACGAACACATTTGAGTTTAAATCTCAAAACTCTTCATAAGGGCTGCTTTTACACTGAAAAGTGGAGATTTTAAAAAAAACTCCTTTTGGAGTGTTTTTTTTTTTCAGGAAGACAATTTTAAGCAGTGATTGGAAAAAGCATGGAACATTTCCTACAGATATAGATTTGGGCTTTATTGTATTCTCAGAGTGGTACAACTGAGGTGCCTGACAGTTTTTAATATTGTGACATTTTTGGTTTTGGTGTCATGTTTCCAGAGGAAAAATATTTAAGATTATTATTAAATTATTAAAGATGATCTTACCATGCAGAGTAAAAGGAGGAACTTTCCCCTGTCTGTCGTGTTGCAGGGGGTGATAACAGCAGTGCATTTATCACTTCTATTTTTCCTTAAATAAAGCCCTGTTGAATCAGCCCAATTTACAACCTGCAGAAGATGCTGCACGGGAATTATCCTGCAAAGCTGTTTTTTTAGCAGTGATTTAGATGCTGTTGATACCTCCACGTTCCTTGATTAAATATTTTTATTTCGCGCGCCAGACTTGACCAGAAAAAAAAAGAAAAAAGGAAATAAAATAAGAAAATCTCTTTTGCAAAGCCGGTTTATGGTGTCAGTTCATCGTTATAATTTAAGCAAAAGGTTGAGACTGCTGGGATGATGCAGAGGAGTCAGAGAGCAGCGTCTTTGGGCTGAGGGGGAGAACAGGCTCCCTTTGAAAAGCCCTTCGGAAGATCTCCAGCCCCTTTGGTTTGGTGGTTCTGGAAGGAGCACGAAATGCTGACGGGGGAAAGCAAAGCCATAATTGTGCTGGGGGGACAGTGCCAAGTCCTGGGAGCAGCCAGAGCCAGGCAGGGCTGGCTCTCTGACCCGCTACGTGACTGCCTTAAACGCTTAAAGATGAGCCCTCCGTTTGAAGCATAAAAATATCTCCGAATTATTTTGATATCTGCTCGGGGTAGGAAGTATTAAAACCCTTCAGATTGGTTTGGAAGCAGCAGACAAATTATTCAGAGCTTGAAACGGGCAGTTTTGTGCAGTGTCTTGTTAAGAAGGTGGTTTTTCGCTCGCCACAGAAACCTCTTTTTTCAAGCCCTTCTCTGACAGATCTTTCTCTTTGTTTTGCTGAATTTACTCTTGAGGGTGATGTAATCAAGGAATAAAATACCCCTGCAGCTCCTGCATGTGTTGTGCCCTCACAAATCTCGCTTCTTTCCTAAAAATCTAAGATTATCTTCG
>NW_020956325.1:506521-524398 GCF_003031625.1 Empidonax traillii | reverse complement strand
TTTTCGCTCGCCACAGAAACCTCTTTTTTCAAGCCCTTCTCTGACAGATCTTTCTCTTTGTTTTGCTGAATTTACTCTTGAGGGTGATGTAATCAAGGAATAAAATACCCCTGCAGCTCCTGCATGTGTTGTGCCCTCACAAATCTCGCTTCTTTCCTAAAAATCTAAGATTATCTTCGCTTTGCATACAGTGAGACATCGCTGTGTGTCTGTTTGGGTGTCCCTTTGGATGTCCTCACAGTCAGCTTCAGTTTTGACTGGCCCAGGAATTTTATCAGCTTCAAATTGGCTTTTTTTTGAAAAAACCCCAAAAGCTCATCCTTTGCCCTTTTCTCTGGGAGATGTTGCACAACAACACTGATCTCAGTCCAGGTATTTCCCACTGAATTTCCCACTCTTGTGAAAACTCTCCCCTGCCTTTTAATTCCCTTTTTTTGTTCACAAGGAGGTATTTTATGAGAGCATGATTTTTTTTTCTTTAAAAGGGTTTTGACAAACACCTCTTTGTAATAATTTTATCTGGTGTCCTTTGAGGCAGTTTCAGGACAGAAAAAAATTCCTGCTAGCTGCTATTTCCAGTGCAGCTGCTTCCATCCACATTCCCAGCCCTTGGCTTTTCTTGCATCCCCTGGAAGTGCAGATCCCTCTCTTCCTGAGCCCTGTTGGAATGAGCTGCTGTGCAGGCAGGAATAAATCATGGAGCAAAACAGGGATATTTGACTCTTTTGTCCTGTTTGCAAAGGACGAGGGAATAGGAAATCAGGTGTAAGATGCATAAATCCTTACTGGTTATTGGAGCAGTCTCGTGTCTGTGTGAAACAACGCCAGAGGATTGGGTTATATTGTTATATTGCAGTTTTATTGTGAATTGCACCACTCTGGACATCTTACAGGCCAATCCCTGTGTCGGAAAGTTGGTGTTTTCCCTCAGGTGTGTCTTTCCTTGCTGACCCCTGGCTGTGTCCCTGCTGCAGGTGCTGGTGAGCGAGGACTCGGACAGCGATGGCATCGTGGCCCATTTCCCTGCCCACGAGAAGCCCATTTGCTGCATGGCCTTCAACCCCAGTGGTAAGAGATTTTCCTGCTTCATGTGACAGCTGTGAACAAGATGCAGACAGTAAATGTTGCAGGGATGTGTTCCAGGGCTCTGGAGGAATTGCAGGTACCACTGTGACACCTGCAGGTACCCGCTCAGTGCCAGGTGTGTCACATTTGGGGTAATTTGTCTTTTCTGGGGATTTCAAACTGCTGTACCTTGATAAAAGTGAGGATGTTCAGTCTGTCCCTTCCTGTAATTTGTCTTTTCTGGGGATTTCAAACTTCAGCAGCTGCTGTACTCTGGTGAAAGTGAGGACATTTAATCTCTCCCTTCCCCTGTAGCACTGAGGGATTCCTGTCTGCAGGAATCCTGCCAGCCAGGTACCCAGGTGTTGAGGGCCACAGAGGATCAGCACAGGGGTTAAATTATCCTCCTCTGGAAATATGGGAATAAAATCGTTTTGCTGGTTTTGAAAGTACCTGACACTGCCATTGTTTGGTCGTTGATTCTGCCCCCTCTCCTGGGTGAAATCAACTCTAATCTCAAAATACTTGTAAGAAACTCCTCAAAATTACCTCCCTCTCTCCTTCCTCTTTATAAATAGTGAGTGTGGGCAAGAGAGAGGTTTACAAACCCTGTGGATTAATAAATCTTACTGACCTGACAATTAACATCTTCGTTATCTGTAGACAAATAACATTTGGGCTGATGTCAGGGGGATGGTCAGGGAATCAACAGCTTCCACTTGCCTAAACCAACAATTCCTGTAATGCAGCAAATGCCATGAAGATCATGAGGGCAAAGCCACATTTCAGGGAATAAAACTACATGTCTGTCATTTATGTTTTCACTTTTACTGACCAGTTGGTGTTACTCTGACACCCCATCTGTTGTGTCAGAACTCTTTAATAAAAGAGCTGTGCAGTTCACAGCGTTTTCACTGGCAGTTTGTGACAGAAAAAGCTGTATTCTCATCTGGCTGGGTTTTCTTTTTGGGGAATTTGTTTGTGCAACTCTGTGCACTGAAGTGAGAATCAGCTATTCCAAAGCCCTGTGCTCTGGAAGAGGGGTAATACCTGGAGTGGAGCAGTGCTAATTAGGTGAAATAAATAGAGCTGCCCAAGTTAGGATGGTTTATGGATATTATTTAAACGCCTCCTTAAGACAGTTTTTAGGATTTATTAAATGTAAGGGCGGCAGAACGTTTATGCAAAACCGAATTAATTTATTTTTAAAATGGAAGGATATTTTTGCAAACGGCTGGAATATTTTTGTTGGGATCAGATTCTTGGTTTTGCTCAGGTACTGCGGTGACAGTAATTTGTGTGTGACAGAGCAGGGCGGTCCCTTTTTTAATGGGTGCTGGTTTTGGCTCCCAACAAGGGGGATTGTTCCTCCTCTCCTGGGCACAGCGAGAGCAAACCGGGAAGAAAACTCCTCTCCGGTGAGAGCAGCACTTAGCACAGCGTTCTGGGTTCTTTATTTAACATCAAGGCAGGGTTTTGTTTGAAGCCAGGGCTGTAACAACATCTCCATCCAACCTGTAGTGGTACACGGGGCAATCAAGCCGAGCTCATTACGGAGAACAAAACAAGAGGTGGCTTTTGATACTGCCCTTGGCTGCCTGCAGGGACAAACCACTCCTGCTGCTGATTTCGAGCCCAGCAACTGCAGGCTTGTGCTGGGAAGGCAAACAGGGGGCTCTGCTCTGTCCCACTGCACTGTTTTATTCTCTGATAAACAGCTGAGTTTCAGCGTGTCTCGGCCCATGGGCCCCCTGAGCTGCACAGGGGTTCAGGTCTGTGAAAACTGGCAGGTTTGTGTTTAAAAAAAAATCCAAAATAATGCCATCACTGCTGCTGGAAGGCACCGAAGGTCAGTGGAGATGGAAGATGGATGTGATTTTTGTGTACTGAACTGGTGCCACTGCCATTTGAACCTCTGTTTTAAAGGAATCAGTTGCCAGTAAGATGCATTTTTGTTTGTTTGTTTGTTTGTTCCTGCTGTGTATTTTTTTCGTGCTGAACAAGGAGCTTGCTGGGGGACAAGTTAATTGTGATAAAATCAAACTGCAGAATGGGTGGGTATTGGGAGAACAGCTCCTGGGAATATATTGCTGCACTGCTGGATCTCCAGAAACAATCCAACAGGAGGAAAAGAGACTCCCTGAAGTCAGTTGGATTTTTTTTTTGCCCCCAAATACGTCTTTTTTTTTGAGGTATTCAGAGAAACTAAAGTGCAGTCAGGTTTTTTTTGGTATTAGATCTATGTCTGCTCTAAAAATCTGGGTGAATAAAAAAATAACAAACCTGAATTATCACTTCTGAACATGCTTAGGGGGCACCATAATCTGGATATCTTCTCCTCCAGACCCTTCTGGTAATAACAGCTTCTGAGGCAGCTGATTTTAGGGAGACTGTAAAAGTCTCAGGCTCAGACATGTAGCAAATCATGTTCATCATTAAAGGGAAAACAGAAAAAAAAGCCATAAAGCAGAAAATGTCAGGCCCTGCTGGTTCAGGTGCTCTCTGTTCTTTCCCAAAACAGTAAATTTCAGTTTTTGTGAAAAGTTGGTGGGGAGTGGGTTGGCTGGGGATTTTTTTGGGGGGTGGAGGGGAAAGAAGGGTTTCTGCTGCAGCTGAAAACGTGCAGGCAGGCATCTCATGCCCCTCAATTCCCATTCCTATGGAATTCCTAAAGGCCAGGTCCCTTCGTCCGTTGTTGCGGCCTCTGCGCTCGACATGTTTCATTTTAATAGGTGAGACGAGGAGTGGGGCGATAAAAGCGAGCAAGAACTGCTCCTCCCTGGCTGTTTGTGCTGCTGGAGGCTTTGGGAAGCGGGCATGGAATGCTGAGGGGGTCCTTGTTGCAGTGGGAAGAACGGGAAGGGATGGTGTGACCGCCCTGAACCCCTGTGTGTGCCGTGGGGGTGTCGCTGTGGGGACACTGAACTAATGAATGTGCTTCATGAATCCAGTCCCAAGATCCCAGTTCAGCTGACCTGCCACTTCTGGTTGTGTTTTTTTTTTTTTAATTGCTGGAAATCAAGTGTTTCCTGTATCATTTTCTTCCACTTTGTCGCAGTTTTCCTCCTCACTTTTGAGTCAAAATCAGGATTATTTATATGTTGCCAATCTGCGCCAGAAGTGGTGGCTTTTGTGACTTACAGGAGGATAAGGTCCCTCTTCTGGAGCACTTCTCTCAGGTGGCTCTTGGTTACAGCACTGCTTCCTACTGGATTGGGGAATAATAATGATGATAATAATAATATTATTATTATTTATTCTTCCACCTGCCCCAGTGGTGTTGAAGCCCCACGGGATGGTCCGTGGGAGCAGCTACTGCAGCAGTTACAGCCCCACCTCCACCCCTGGGTTCTGAACAAAGACTTTAAACCTTTTCTGAAAATTTTTTAAGATGAGAATAAATTATATGAGAAGGTGAAGTGACATTAATAGTCTGGGGGCTTTGTTAATGTACCCCTGGCTGGGATGTTGGTGCAGTGGAAGCAAGAGGGTTATACTGACAAAGAGGCTCTGAGAACAGTCACTTTAATTCACTTATTAAATGAAAATCACATTAGGCTTTTGTGTGGATGCTTTTTTACTCAGCCTTAACATTGGCTTGATTTATTTTAGCTTGAATATTCAGTTTTGGCTGAACTGGAGGCCAGCTTACTGTGGGCAGGGTGTCCAGACAAAAAATGTGGTGCTGTTTACTAATTCCCAGCAGGTAATTTAAATGAATTATTCAGACTGCCTAAGTGTGGATCTGCTCCCAACCTGTGCATCACAATTTCCCTGGAAGGGGCCAAGGCCAGGGCTTGGAACAAGCTGGGATAGTGGAAGATGTCCCTGCCTGTGGCAGGGGGTAGAACTGGATGGGCTTTACGGTCCCTTCCAGCCCAACCCGTTCCATGATTCCATGTACAAACCAGTAACAGTTTTATAGCCAGTAAAACCTCTCTGTTACACGAGGTAAAGCAGCAGTATTGACACCAAGGTCTCTATTTATTATGGTTGAATTTTTGCCGTTATTAAAACGCAGCCAGGAGGAAAAAAAAAATAAAAAAGAAATTAAGTAAATATTTTCCTGGTTATTAAGATGGTTTTCTGTCAGTGCAACATTATGCGAGAATTTATCACTAGGGGGGCTTTGAACTTTTATGGGTCTATAATATTTATATATATTTTTATATATTTGGATTTTACACTTGTTTATCTAATTAAACAGCCGGTTGGAGAATGAGGTGGTCATTGGAGTGGTGCAGAAGGATCCTCTCTGCTACTTAATGTAAAGCTCATTATTTAAAAAGTCTGGGTGGAGGGGACCTGCACTGAGTTTGGGAAACCCACCAAAGGAAGGAACCCCCAGAGGGGGTTACTGAAATGAAGATGTTTACAGCAAAGCCTCCAAGCTTTTAACGTGCTGGGGAGAGGCTGCCAGGAGTTGGGAGTGTGTGCAGGGCTGGAAACGGGAGAGGGAAGGGAAGGATTAAATGTTACAGTTGGAAAGGGTTCTCAGTGATAAACTGGATTAGTCTGAACTGGAGAGTGTCTAGACTGGAGACTGAGGGAACCCAGCAAATATCCTCATTTTTCATTAAGTTGTTTTAGAGACTGATTTCCAAAGGAGGGAAAAACCTCACCGGTTCTGGTGTCCATGGAAGTTAATTCCCTTTGTTGCCATCCCAGCCCAGCCCGGAGCAGGGGCTGCCAGGGGAATTCCCTGCATGGCTTCACTCACATGCTTTGGGTTATTGCTGCTCCTTTGCTTTTTGGCCCAAGGAATTCACTGTTTTCACTTTCCTGGAAGGGCCTGGGATTGGAAGCAAATATCCAGGGTCGAGGTGGGACTGGGAATTTGGACTGCAGGGGGACTGGGGAGATTTAAACCTCCCTCCTGTTTTTATTTTTTACTTGGATATAACGGTATCAGTTATTTGGAAGTTGGATTTCCACGTATTTAAAAGAAATAGTTGTTGTTTTTATTTTTATGTATCTTTAACCAAACCAAACCTGAGGGCTGAGGAGAGCGGGGTGGTACATCTTTGCAAAATACTCCAGTGTGCTGTATTTTTTTTTTTCAAAATATATTTATCTGTGTTTTCTTCCATCCTCAAGGAATATATTTCAAAACAAATTGAAAATTCTGGCTTCCTTGCTATCCTAATGTTTGATCCTCAATTCTTTGTTTGTGTGTACAGCTTTAAAAGGTTGTGTCTCCCTTTGCCCTGTTCTGAATGGATTCCTTTTCAAGGATGTTCAGGTTCCTGATTGTCTTAATTACTATTGATCCTGTGCATTCTGGAAAGGTGTTTTCATTAATTTTCATAAAGACATATTAAAAACTAATACTGCTTTTTGAGGACAGCGAGTCAGTTTTGGGGAGTCCGTGGAGCAGCAGAAGCTTCGTGTTTCACCCCTCTGGGTGGGCTTTTTGTGGGATTCTCTAAGGCTTTTCTGAGTAGTTTCTAAAACATGAACCCTCTGGTCCCTGGGTTTGTTGGAATGGGCTCTGGGCTGCCACACAGACGTGTTTGATGGACACACAAAATCCTGGTGGCTCGTGCGTGAGGGCAGTGATGGAACTGGACACCAACACCATCCGTGTCCCGCTGAGGAACCCCTGGAAATCACTCCCCACAGCTCAGAGGGCAGCAAAATCCAGCAAAAATCCAGCAAAAATCCAGCCCAAATGCAGTCAAATGTTGCTGATGGAACTGTGCAGAGGCAGGGCAGAGCAGCCCCTGCCGTGCCGTGCCTGCTGCTCGTGGCATCCCGGGCTGCAGCGAGGCAGGCGGGAGACGTCCAGCCCGACAGCTGCGTTCAGTTTGTTTCCCAACTTCTGCCTGCCTTTCTTGTTTATTAGCTGTGACTCTGGGGTCAGAATTAAAACAAATATTTGAATGGCGGCGTGGATGGTGTTGGCTGGAACCCCCCTGGCCGGGGCTCCAGCTGGGAGGGGTGAGGGAGCCCCGGCCGGCGGGGCCGGAGTCGCCCTCGGAAGGGGCTTCTCCAAGTGGGATCTCTGTAAATCCCAGCCCTGGTAAAGCCTGGAATCTGCTTTTTAGTCCTCTTAGCAAGCTGGATGTGCTTAAAGGATGTGGGTTTCGGGAGGGAGAGGACCCTTTCATGCATTTCTGCCATGTTGGAAAAGAACGGGATCCTCTCTTCGTTTGGGCAGCTCGGAGGTATAAAGGCCTTTATGAACTGTGATAATTAAAACCAACTTGTGTGTAAATTGCAACATCTCTCTGTACTGCAGGAATTGTTGTTATATGTGCTTTTAAGAGTACTTTTAGAGTCTGCTGGGCTGCAGCTTTATTTCAGTCAATTGTCTTTACTTCGCCACATTTAAAGGCCGAATTATGGATGTTTTATTTGTGCTAAAGCTGAATATGAGTTGCTAAATTCATTGTTGTCTACACTTGGGCAAGTTCTCTACAGCCATAGATAATACAATAAAAACAGAGTCTGTAAGGAAGGAAATCAGATCAGTGCTTCAGAAATCAGTTCCAGACAGAGGTTTCTACCTTATTTACCAGTTCTATTACCCAAATTTCATGATAAACTGGAAGTTTCCTCTCCACCCTCTAGGAAAACAGAAAATTTTATAGCCATGCCAAGCTTAATTAAATTCTATAAATGCTGAGCTAAAAGTATTGATTTTTAAAAAATTATTATTATTATTATTATTTTAACTTTTTATTTAAATGTGGAACAAATGCATTTTTAATAATCTTAGCGTTTCTTGCGGGTGTTTTGAAGAAGGTCAGAAGTAAATAATTTAGAATTTGAAGGTTCTGGAGATGAAGGGTTTAATACAGGGGTAGAACTTGGGAGAATTTCTTTTCCCCTCCCTCCTCATGCGAAGGCCGTAAATGGGATGGGAAATGGGAGCTTCAGCCTTTCAGTCTGGACCAGGGGCTCTAGAAGTGTCACCAACAGGCCTGGGAATAACCAAACCCCTCGTTTTTATTTCTGTTCTCCACCTTTATGGTGTTTTTAAGGCTAAAACCCGTGGCCTGCAGTGATGTGTTGTGTCTGCAAGGCGTGGCTCACGTGGCACAGAGTTTTGCAGCTGAGCTGGGACTGGCTGGCTGATTCCAGCTGGGATTGTGGCTTCAGGCTGTCACTGCTGTGCTTTCAGCCCTTATTTCCAGGAGCATCCATGCAAACGTGTCCACGGCTTGGATTTGTTTTGGGAGCGGGGTGGAGGGGAGAGGTTTGCACGTCTGGTTGAAGGTGGTTTGAGTCCGTCATTCCTGGGTTTGGAAGGGGCTGTGCCTCGTCCCTCAGTGGGGCTGGGGAGGGAAAGCTGCTCTGCCAAGAACTATATGTACAACAAACCCAGTAGGTGGCTGTGGGCAGCCAGGAAAGATGAGAATTACCCTCTATTTGTTTTTTTTTTTTTTTTTTTTTTTAGAGGTTGTGCTTCAACTGCCAGTTTGTTAAGGCGAGTAAGTAGCCTTCGAGCCTCTGAAAAGGACATTTTGTTACAAAGGCTTCCTGGTGGTCTTCTCCTGGGACAGTGTTTCTCAATCAAAGCTTTTCCCTACCCTGAAATGCAGCTCAGGCGTGTTTTCCAGCAGCAGGATTGTGTCCTGGCTTCTCACCCTTTTATGGAGGGAGACACAGACCCAACAATTTCTCAGTAGGAGCCCTTGAAAACAAACTGAAAATGCAATGATCAAAATATTTCTGTAGCTGTGGCAGAGTCCACACTCGATCTGGGAGCAGCACCAGCTTTGGAATGGATGGGATGGGACAAGTGAATTCCAATATACGTAATTAATAGGCATTATTACATGGAGCAGTGTAAATCCACACACCTTGCACGTGCAGAATGGGATGAGTGTTGGCACCAGGAGAGGTTCAGAAGTAAGACTTGATCCTTATGGAGTTAATGGCAAGGGGGTGAGAAAGATTCCAAAGGAACAGGTTTGGAGAGGAAGAAATTAGTCCTCAGGGAAAAAAAAATGAGTGGGAGACACCTCAAGATGACTGGAGGGATGGTGGTGAAACTCCAGCAGTGCCAGGGAGAGGGGGTGGAAGAGAGGTTTGCAAACAGGATGGAAAAGCAAAGAGCAGAAATCAGAGCTGTGGGTACGATGCAATCCAGGGAATTAGGACAGCTTAAAAAGAAGGATGTGTTGAAAAGGGGCTGAAAGAACCTCAGACTTTGGACATTGGGGGTTGAAAGGGAATTTTGAGAAAACTGAAGGAATGAGTTGTCTCTCAAGGTCTTGCCGTAACTCAGTGCTGGAGGAGAATATTCCATGGGCTCCCTGGTTCTTAATCCAGTGCTGGAACCAGTAAATGGCACATCCAGTTCAGTTCACTCTTGTACTTCAATTTTTTTGTTTCATCATGATAATTTTAATGTCAAAGGGAGAAAGTTTTCGAGCAAGATTCTCAGTTAGTGAGCAGCCAAAAGATGGTGCTGGTTTGTAAATACCTGGGTTGTTTTTTTTTTTCTTTTAATTGTGGTAAATAAATGATCTGCTTTCCAGGAGTGTTGCTCCTGCCAGCTTAGCAGCTGGGAGCTGTGAAGTGCAACACATTGAAAATTTAAAATAATTACGCTTCCTTGGCTGCAAAAGAGGTTTTCCACCCATTAATAACGAGAAAATTAATGTTGGGCCAGCAGTAAAACAGATTAAACTGTGTCCCCCTTAGGATGCCTGACTGCACCTTTAACAGACCTGAAATTGCTCTGATTATTGAAATGTTCTGTATTGAAACATGATGGTGGCCTTGAGTTAATTGTTAAAGAGGCTGAAATTGGAACATCTCTGCAGAAGTTTTTCCCATTGAAAAGAGCAAGTGGGCAGAAAAGCACTCATCTGGAGGGAAATGAGCTGTAATTTTTTAATGACAGAATAATTACTTATTTTCCTATTTATTTTGACTTTTGTTTTTCAACTTGAGTTATTGCCTTGTCCTGAGTGTTACAGTGTCTAGAAGTCTCCGGAGTGCAGTCACAGGGAGTTATTTATTCACAAAATAATAGTTTATTGTTCTTCTCTTCCTTTTGACTCGCCGGGATTTTTAAAAATATTTATTTTAAATATATCGGGTATCTTCACGTACTTGTGTTCCTTTGGGGGTGAATTTTTGTTAAAAATCAGAATTTCTTTATTTGGTTGAGCGTCTTTGAGACCGAATTTTGCACCTGGAGCACAAGTTACACGTGGAGTCTCCCAGGGCTGAGCAGCACTGATGTCTGGTAGGATTTTGACTCCCATCAGCCCGGGAGAGGAGTTAAGTGAGTAGAAACACAACTCCTGTTCATGGGTCAGGTCAGATGCTTCACAAACCCGTACAAATTTTGTCACTTCTTAATGGGAATGCTGTGACAAATCCGTATGGACTGTATGGGGAGTGGCTGGGAATCAGTGTGGTTCTTCTGAGCCCTCTGATCCTGTCATTTGGAAACCTCCAAAGCCTAACCTGTGGGATCAGAGTTCACGTTTAAAACCTGAGAAGATCATACTTTTAATCACTCGGGCAGATGGTTTGTGCAGTGACTGTGCTGGCCTGTCCACGGCTGTGCGTGGAAATGGAAGAGCCGCCTTCCTGGATGAAATATATCCATGGCTACACGTGTGCTCCCTGCAGGTGTGTACCCTTGGTGTTTGGGAAGGAAATCCCAGAGTTTGGAGGTGTCGAGTCCCTCAGTGAGCAGTGGCAGAATGACCCCGTTCTGGGAGGTGGGAAACCTTCCCAGCCCTCTGAAAAATGGATGCTTAAGATCACAGAATCCCGGGATACTGGGAGCTGGAAGGGATCCCTGAGGATCCTCGAGACCCAGTGAGTGCCCATCTGGGGGTCAGCCCCCCAGCCCTGGTGTCACCAGCACCGTGCTCTGCCCGGCGGAGCTCGAAGCTGCCGGTGGAGCCGCAGCCCGAGGCGACGCCTCCCGGGCCCGGTTTGTGCGCGAGCGCCGGGCGGGCAGCTCTGCAATTAGGGAGGTGTTATAAATAGGATGTGGTGGGGTGCCGGGGGCTGCTCGGCTCTCCCGGCTCTGCAGCCCCTGCCCAGAGCGGGCCGTGCTCTCTAATTTGCCGCCGGGCTGCCCCGCTGACGCCGAGCTGCAGCGCGCCGAGTGCCGGCACGGCCGCAGCGCCGAGCGGCCCGTCTGGGCTCCTCGGGATTGCGGAGAACTCCGTGTACCAGCGATCCCACCCTTTAGGCCAAGCCTCATCTATCAAAGCCGGGCCCAGAGCGAGCGAGAGGAAGCTCCCAGATAAACATACAGCAGCGCCTAAACTCCTAATCACTCTGGGCTTCCGCTTCCAGGCCCTATAATTAGAAGTCCTTCTTTTCCTTGTATTCCCAGTTGACGCAAATGCTTTTTGTGGCTTGGCACCTCATTTAGGGCGTGGGCTTAGTTTATGGCCAGGCCAGAGTCTGGTTTAGTCTTCTGATACTGCATAAATAGCTCTTAGCCCACAGTCTACATCTGTACTGGTTTTTCCTTTTATGCATCTATTCCCGGTGCTTTTTAAACGTTTCTGTCCTGAAAGAAGCTTATTGTTTCCCAAACAGAGTGCAGGAAAAGTAGGAAGCTGTAAATTAGGGCAGGTAAAACAAAGCTTTGCTGATTTTTTTTTTTTCCCACCTAGGATATCTGTCTCTTCCTTTAAGTATGGATTTTAATCATCTCTGCGGATTTAAAACAACCACACAGTAAAACAGTCATTAATTTATTCTGGCTGCACCCTCGTACTCTGGATAAGCAAAGTCAGAATTTTTGCAGTGAGATGGGTTCTAAATAATGTCTGCTTTACACATAAATTTCCACTGAGTCTTGTGTATGCAAGACTTCCTAGTGGATTTCAGCTGTTATCTGTTAAACAGGGATTATTGCCAGTTTGAAAAATAAGCAGGAAATCCTCAAGAATTATTCACTTTTCATCTCTGATTATCCATCCATAAAGTACATCACAAGAGAAAACATTCTGGGCTGAACTTACGGCAGCTTTAACCCCTATTTCCGTCTAAACAACTTTTTGGGAGAACTGTCACAAGGTCTCTTAGAAAGCTGAGCTGAAGTTTCCTGCACTTGAAAGTGAAAGTGAGGTGAGGACCAGGACTCCAGTTCATGTTTCCCCTCTGGGGTTAGGCATTCCTGCAGGGAGATGGAGAGAGAGAGCAACAAAATGGCTGAGCTGTGATAATGGAAAACTGGGATTCTTCAGTGGGAAGTAACGAGGGCTGGAAAATACCAGGGCGAAACCCAAGCACAGTGTTCTAAAGCAGCGGTGATTTATTGTTTGAATAACAGGGGTGAGGAAGACATTTCAAAATGCTGTTTTATAAATACACGTTCTTTCCCATCTGTGGTGTTGTGCTTGGGACCTCCGTGTTGATACAAGTCCTGCCAGGCTGTATTTGTACTTCAAATGCAAATGTGGGTGTGAAGGGTCCTGCTTTAACTTACTGAAAAAGAGTTGCTAATACGAGCAAAAGGCCTGTTTGCCCTCGGCTTTCATCTACTAAAATGCATTTATTCCAAACAGGACAGGCAGCAGGAGTTTAGATTAGGCAAAATTGCCAGATCAGATACCACCCATCTTTCTATTTTTAAGTCAATTCCTTTCCACCCACAAATGTATTATCTTTCACCTCTGGGCTCCTTTGACTTAGCAAAGACAGAAAATAAGACAAAAAACCCAAAGGGGAGGCACGTGAGTGTGGAACCGAGGGCTGTGTGGATCATCTGGAAGCGATCAGGCCCCGGATGGATGAGCCGCGTTTGGGTCCGGGCTGTGAACAAACAGGTACCACTGTGGGCTCGGGGGCTTCGTGCACCACAGGTTGAGGCTCAGGTTAAACAGGGGTTTGTGGGTTTGGGGGAAGGGCTGTGGGGTGAAACTCTATCCTGTGTGGGCTCACTCGCCACCCGCAGACACCTGCAGTTCTCGCCAGCGCTGGGAACGAGATCCCAGTTGGCCAAACACCGATGGGTGTGATGGACAACACGGGGGGGAGTGCCGGTGTTTTCACTGGCAGCTTTTTGTCCCCAGTTCCAGACGGAGTTTTGGCTCGTTTAAAGTTTTTTTTTTATGATCATCCTCACACCGTGCCGTGGGGTGGGATCCCACGAGGAACCTCTGCTGGGATCTCTGGGTGCACTCAGCCCTGTGTCTGGGTTTATAAAGCACTTCTAGAGCTTTGGGGGAGGAAAAAACCATCTGTGTTTGCTCAGGCTGGCTGCTCTCTGTTAAGAGAAGCCTCATGGATTCATCTCTTCCAGCTTCTCCAAAGGTCCTTTGCATCAGGAATGATGGAGAGCTCTGAAGGACCCAAAGCCCACTGCACTTGTATATGAAGCTGACACGAGAGGGGAGAAAAACATGGGAATAGGGAAAGCAAATTCTTCCTGGGTTGAATTAGACCTTTTGGAATATCCTTGCTCCAGTAACAGTGGCAGCCTAATTCCAGCACACAAACCCCTGTTTGCTTCCAGCTTTCTCTGCTGGAAATGCTATATATTATTGAGGACCGCACACTTCACTGGGAGGGAAGTGGAGTTTGTGATGTTGCAGAACAGAATTAATGCAAATTGTGTGCATAATCCCACACTAAAGACTTGGCTGACTCGCACCGGAGCAACTTTAGCTGTATTTCCTATCAACACAGTCACTACAAATCAAGGAAATTGCCAGTTAAGCCAACATTAACATCCAGACCAACCTCAGCTCACATGCCTTCCCGCCCAAACATAATACCCCAGTGCACTCCCGGCTTTCTCAGCTCCGTAACAAACTCCCTTTCATTTCCAGCGCCCGGGATCGCAGCCCCAGCCGCTAACAGTGAAAGTATGTCTGCTGGAGGGGCTGTTGTGAGGTCAGGCCCGGGATGCTGCGTTGGGGTGGCTGTGAGGAGGGCTCTGAGCTGTGTGGGTGGCCGCGCTCCGGCCCGGCCCTGCCAACCCTGCCGCTCCCGCTGAGGGGAGGCTCGAAGGCAGATTGGTCTCTGAGTGCCATTTAGGGGTCTCTGAGTGCCGTTTGGGTGTCTCTGAGTGCTATTTGGGTGTCTGAGTGCCGTTTGGGTGTCTCTGAGTTCCATTTGGGTGTCTCTGAGTGCCGTTTGGGTGTCTCTGAGTGCCGTTTGGGTGTCTCTGAGTGCCGTTTGGGTGTCTCTGAGTGCCATTTGGGTGTCTCTGAGTGCCGTTTGGGTTTCTCTGGGTTCGTACCTTGCTGCTTGCTGGGCTCACTGCCCCGAAAGGAGGGGTTTGCCCTCTCAGGATGCTGATCTCGTGAGGAGCCCAGGGGTGTTCGTGCTCCCACAGGGTCTGTAACGATTCCACGGTGTCCTGGTTGGAGGTGTCGGGACTGGGCAGTGCCTCACGTGTCCCCACAGACCCATCAGTGGCACTGGGAGGGACGTTGGACCCACAAGGTCAAAGCCTCCTTGGCCACCGAAATGTTTCCGTCTGGGCCGAAGGGAAGGGAGATCCCAGGATTGCCAAGGAGGGAGAACGCTCAGGATACCGACCCAGTGAGGTAATGGTGGCCCAGTAGAAAAGTTAATTATTCTTTGCTGAGAGAGTGGTTCTCAGCTGCTTGGCACACAAGAGGGTTTTATCCCAGTTCAGTGGTAAAATGTTCCAAGTGTGGGACTTCAGTGGTGACGTGTGAGAGCTTTCAAATGTGTCCTGTCAGTACCTGAGGGAAGGATGAGTGGTGGAGCCACGTGTAAATAACCCAAGGAAGCCATTGCTTTTTTATAACATTTATCCTCTAAATAGGTGTCATGTAAAACATGGAGATTGAGTTCTCTTCCTAAGGGATAAAAGATTTCGGTCTCCATCACAACAGAGCTACGTGGGAATTCCTGGGTTCCTTTAATAGATGGGTTCCTTGAAAATGGCTTAGAATATCACTGTTAAACTGCTACAACCGTTTGTACTTGACATTAATTAAATGCCAGAGGATTACTTTGGGTGGTAACTTATTAGATTTCATTGATAAGCCTGGTACTATCAACATTTTTATACAGAAAAATGAATCTGAAGTTTGCTGACATAGTTCTGTGTTCTGCCATGATGCTGCACTTTTCTTATATGTCCAAAAATACTTAATTTTTGATATAAAATCATGCACTTTCATGGCAAATTGACTTCAGATATGTTTGGAAATGTTTAAAAACTGGGTTATGGACTGACATATAGTAGGAAAAAAAAGTAAGTAACAAATACAAGTTACTGTGATTGTGCTGATCTTTTAATGGAATCATTTCAGTACCTCCACCAGTGACCTGTTTTCAATGAAGTTAATACCTAATTTAGCATTTCACTTGAAAGCTCTCAACTCTGATTTGCTGCCTTTCACCAGTAAATCAGACAGTTCCTTTCATTTATAAGATGCTGCTTCGGGATCGGTTCAGTCTGGGTTGTTTTGGCTGGGTTTTGATGATGTCTCTTCTTCCAAAAATTGTTATTGTGGAGACATCAATCTTGCCTAGGGAAGAGCATTTTGGGGTTTTGCTGTAACATTCATCATTTCAATGCTTCATATTGGTCACACAGTTCTCAAATTTAGTTAGGATATTCGTGTTATTCAGTTGTTTTATGGATTTGTGTTGTAATACTATATTAATGCTTTATAAGACATTAAGTAGTAATACTGTGAATATGATTTCAGCTGATATTCTGATTCATGTTTATGAGGTGAATCCCTTGCAATTCACTAATTTTCTGTGTCTGTTTTCTCCTGTTTCCAGAAACCCAAATGTAAGCCACGCTTGCTCTTTTAGATAGACATTTTTAAACCTCTTCTTTTGCAGTGATTAATCTCTTGTGCTTTTGTGTTTCTTTTTTCTTTTTTTCTCTTTTTTTTTTTTTTTTCTTTTTTTTTTACCCAGGGATGTTGCTGGTCACCACTGACACGTTAGGCCACGATTTCCATGTTTTCCAAATTCTGACACATCCTTGGTCATCATCACAAAGTGCCGTCCATCATTTGTACACACTTCACAGGGGAGAGACCGAAGCCAAAGTAAGTCAAACTCTTTTGCTGCAGAATAATCCCCAGACACCTTATACATTCTGTGTATGTTGGCTCTTTAATGTTTGTTTCAGCACACAAAGAGCCTTTCTTGTGCTCCAGCCACAGAAGGGATAAGAGCAGAGCGTTTAACCTGGACAAGAATAAATTCTTGCCCTTTGCAATGAGGTGCTGTCAGATTTATTCAGCTCTGGCACTGCCTCCAAAGGGCCCCGATTATTGGCTGTGTTTGCACTTAACCTTTTCTCATGTAACATGTTCTACATTTGTCTCGTGCCCGTGAAGCAACTGTCAGGCCCTGCTTGGCTGTGGTGGTAAAAGCCACAGACAGACAGTTGAGGAGTTGAAAGGAGGACTTAATCAGAGGGCTGCGATGAACTTCTCTGGGCAGAGCGGGGCAACCCGCGGGGAGCCGTGTGCGACTGCCCCGCTGAAAAACCCCACCCTGAGAGAGGGAACACCGAGTCAGGATCTTAGCCAGAGGTGGGCAAGTCTGCAGAGATATTCTAAACTGCTCAGTGAGCTGATTTTCTGACGGGGTGGGGGACGGGGAGCTGCTCTCGCTGGCACTGCTGTGGCTCGGCGGGCTCTGCTCGAGCCCAGCGTCGCTCTCGGGCACCAGGAGAGCCCCCACCTTCGTAGCACTGAGTAACTGCTGAGGAACCTGCTTTAAATACAGGAATAAAAATGTCACCACGGGGGAAGAAATGAGTATTGCACTTGCTGATGCAATTACACACTGCGAGCAGGGGCCTGTGACAGCCTGGCAGATGTAAAGCAGTGTGACAGGGAGGAGCCTCGGGCGCTGTGATTATGACCCTGGCACTGGGAGCTGGGATTAGTGTGGTACCCTGACTACACCTCCTTCAAACCTTTTTTTTTTCTCTATGAGTTGTGCCATTTCCCTTCAATTCTTTGCCTTTGTAACAAGTGGAATCTGAAAACCCTCATTGCACGTAGCAGTGGTCGATAATGTTTCAATCTATGTGAATTTAATTTACTGATGGCTTAAGTTGAGCTTTGGTGCTGCCATTCTGAAGAAGTGTGATGGCTGTTATAGGTAGTGGTTTACTATAAGAAGGAATAACCCATCTGGAAAGTGGAGCAAATTAGGAAAAACTGTGCCTATGGGATAATATATATAGTACTAACAAGTAATTTTTATCAATAATACACAGAGCAATGAGATCTGTGTGTATACCCACTCTGTCATCTGCTTGAGCCTGTTCTGTAACGTGTGTAATATTTTAGAGTTATTTTTGTTCTCCTTTCATACAAAGGCTCAATATTGAAAACCAAAGCACAGGACTCCAGTCACAAGGAACAAAGATGTTCTTCTGGTTTTTACAGCTGATAAATTTGTTTTCAAGGCACACACTGGAAACCAAACAGAACATGTCTTAGAGAAGAAACCCTTATTGATACACTGGCTTTTGGGGGCATAGTATTAGCATCTCTGTGAAAGCATTGCATTAAAATTCTCAGAATCAACATAGTAAAATTTTTTTCCTAGTTTGCCACACAGTTTCCATTTGGGATGTGAACAGTATAGCTTTTGGAATGGCGGAAAATTGGGGAAAATTCTGACCAGCCTGAGGTGTGTTGGTGGGTTTCACAGCTCCCTGGATAATTAAACAATATTGCATTGGTACCTGTGATCCTCAATGCACATCATTGAAAAGGTTCTACATAGTGTGATGAGTTGTTTTACTTTTTTCTTTTGGAATGAAAGTATTTGTAGCTGTTTAGTGAGAAGAGCAGCGTGTGGGGCTGCTCCTTTGTTGTGCAAGTGTCATGTATGAGTAGCATTAGACAGGAA